>NW_018225045.1:74938-88301 GCF_001263595.1 Phalaenopsis equestris | reverse complement strand
TTTGGGTGTTTTCAAGGTGTTTGAAATGATTTTTGAATCAAGTTGGGTATTTTGGGTAAATTTGGGAATTTTGGCCAAATTTGGGGTCCCAAGGGTATCTAGGTAATTTGGGAGAGTTTAGGGGAAAAAGACTAAGTTGGATATTTTGGTAGAGTTCGAGTGCCAACCACCAATAATAAGTCATGAACCAATAGAAATCCCATTTTGGGTTCTCTATGTAGTGGTCCCTAGCCTAGGGCTAGCGGGTCTAGGAGACCACCTACATGAGTCTCCCAAAAGTATCAAGGGACCAAAGCCACAAAATTCTGGGTTTAGGGTAGTGAGTGATTGTGAGTGTAAGTGATTGCCTTAGCCCTAGACCAACACCCAGGGTCAACCCTAAGCAAGCAAAATCCTAAGGGTAACTCACCTTGAGTTCTCCCATAGTGACCCCACCTACTAAGTGCTAGAGGTTAGGACCAATATGTGGAACTTCAAGTTGAGTAAAGAAGAGTGTAGAATTTCTAATGGTGAGTGTTCCTTGTCTAGTTTTCTAAAAATAGTCAATAGGAAAGCCCTATGGCTAGACCATAGGCTAATAAAGAGGAAAAACTAAACCTCAACTAAAAGTGAGGTCAATAGTTCTCCTCTGGATCTATGACATCCCCTAGTTCTTCCTCCTGTGGATTTTACAACAAATGTTCTAAATTTGAGCCAATCCTTTTTCACACCTCTTTGTCCAATCTCATTAAAAAGTCATATCCTTTGACATTTTTGAAGATAATATTTCTTGATTTTTATCGAGAGTTTTCTTAAGTGTATTTGGTCATTTAAGATGTAATTAACTATAGTGGCTTGCCCTTTTAGGAAGCTTGTCTGAACCCAGCTTATTATAAACCCTATTTAATTCTTCATTTTAAATAAAGGAAATTGTCAGCAAATAAAATGATTTCGCAGACCAAACAGACGTCACATATTTCTCAGTTTATTTGATCGAGCCTCATCCTCAAGTCTTGTGTTTATCCTTTGGGATATATACAGCGTTTGAGGTATAACGCTCTTTCATTTAAACTATAAAAAATATGGGGTCAGTTTGATTTCATATTTTTCTAAACATTAAAATGTCCTTCCAAAGCGGGCGATGAGATTTTGATTTCGGTGACCGGCAGCTTCTCACGGGCAACTCCTTAACCAAAATAGTGCCGACAGGTTAATATTAGTTCCTAAATCACATGGAGTTTTTCCACAGAATCTTTCTCCTATCGTATATAGAATTGTAAAGCTACCAAGATCTTTAAGTTTTTGAAGAAGCTTTTTCTAAATTAGTGTGTCACACTCCTCACTAAGTACAACGGTCTCGTGATCTCTAAACTTCTTTCTCTTATTTCAGATTACTTTCATAAACTTAACATAACCCAGCATTTGCTCTAGTGCTTTAGTAAAAGGAATGTTGATTGTAATCTTCTTAAATATCTCCAGAAACTTTGAAAATTTTTATCCAGCTTCTGTTGTCTAAGTTCCTGAGGACATGGAGGTGGTAGTTTCCCTAAATTGATCCTAGTTGGAGAGATTGATTTTTCCATATCTTTAGGAATATTTTCTTTGTATTTCAATTTCCTCTATCTTTTCAACTTTGGTCTCTTTTTGAATTCCAACATTTAATTCCCTTCCACTCTTGAGTTGGACAACTTTAACTTGCTCTTTATTATTCTTTTTAGGGTTTATCTCAGTATTGCTAGGAAGAGTTCCCTGAGGCCTATTGTTAAGGGAGCTAGTAATTTATCTTAATTTACTCTCGATATTTCTAATTGTAGCACTCTTACTTTATAATTGAGTCCCCATCTATAACACCACTTCTTCCATAGACAACTTCTTCTCCTTAAATTGTTGGTTATTGTTAAAATTAGGAGGATAAGAAGGTTTATAGTTAGTATTACCTGGATTGTTCCCTATGAGGGCAGTGTTGGTTTCCACCCCCATAGTTATTTTTCTAATTAAATTTAGGATAGTTCATCCAACTTGACTTATAACAGTTAGAATATAGGTTATTGGATCTATTAGTAATTGAATTTAAAGTCTCATATGAAGGTGATGAGAATCAATTAATTGTCCTGATGAGTTTTCCTCACTCATAGGAGGTATTTGAGGTAAGTTTATTTCGAATTGGTCTACCTTCCTATATATTGTGGTAACTTGTGAAGCCAAAATAGATATTACATCAGTATCATGAACACTGACTACTTTTTTAGGTTTTACCCTTTCTGAGGGCCATTAAAAGTTGTTTGTTGCTATCTCTTTGATTAAGGAATTTGCTTCATCAAATGGTTTTGATATTAATGAATCACAAGCAACAGTGTCAATGATAGATTTAAGGGATCCTACTAACCCATTGTAAAACATTTGAATAATCAACCAGTTTGGCAAAGCGTGATGTGGACACTTCCTAAGGAATTCTTTAAATCTTTCCCAAGCTTCATATATTGATTCATCTTCATACTGTGTAAATGATGTAATATCATTTTTAAGCTAAGCAATTTTTGAAGGTGTAAAATACTTAGCTAGGACTTTTTGAGCTAATTTTCCCCAAGTTTTGATTGATCTAGGTGCTAAAGAATTCAACCACATCTTAGCTTTATCCTTTAAGGAAAAGGGAAAAATAATAAGTCTAACAACATCATTTGAGACACTGTCATACTTAAATGTATCACATAATTCTAGAAAACTAGTTAGGTGTAAGTTTGGATCCTTGGATGGATTTCCTCCAGACTGGTTGTTCTATACCATTTAGATTATAGCGGGTTTCAGCTCAAATTAGTCAGCCGCTACAGCAGAGGTTTGTATGCTAAGGTGAATTTCATATGTTGTAAGGTTTGCATAATCCCTTAAAGGTCTTTGTACGTGATGGTGATCCTTTTCAACAATGTGATTATCTAAGTTTTTATGTGATGTGTTCGCCATCTCTTTTAAATTGTGAAGTTTATTTTATTTTTGAATTTTCTTATAGTTCGTTCTAACTCAGAATTGTAAGGCACTAAACCTTCAGATCATAAATTACGCATGAAAAAGTAAAAGTTCAAAAAAATAAAATTAATAAAACACTCAAAATACTTAAAGATATTTTTAATACACAAACAAGCACTTATACATGTAAACAATACTACAATTTTCCTAAAATAAGTCTACATATCAACTAAAATTTGTAAGTCAAAAGTTCTATTGCTTCCCCGACAATGGCGCTAGTAATTTGATCCTGACACAATATGTGTGTGTTTAGTGTGTAATTACTTCAATTTAAAACTAAGACAATGGTGCCAAAAACTTGAATCTCACTGCCCGCATGTGCTTGCACCCTTACTTCTTGAATGAGTGTTATCTAACAAATAATTCTTATTTTCCTCCACAATTCAATTTTAAACACTAGGGATGTTATGCAAGTTCACATATCATTTCAAGTAATATAGGACTTTCTCTTAGTCCCCAAGTATCTATCCCACGAGGAAGGAAAAACTCTTTTTATCGACTTAATAAAATTTTACTTAAACTGCAGGTAACTTATCTGGGAATTAAGGTCAAAACTGTATGTCTAAAAAAAGTAACTAATACCTAAATATTCTATTTATAAACTTAAAGAAAATCTTAAAGGTTTCTAAACTAGTTTTATGTAGAAGAGTTCAAATTGTATGAAAATCCTTCTCCTTGCAATGAGATTATAATAAGTATAGGAATTGAATGTTTATAAACTTAAATGTAATTTTGTGACAAATAGGAGCATGCCTATTTTTTACCGTTATCTGAGTGTATAATGAACATTGGCTAAGCTAGAGTTAAGTTTCTAAATTTTTGGTTATGTTGGTTAGGCTCAAGCAAGTCACCCTCTATTACCCATGTGAGCTTTCAATTGGGGCTAACCTAGCCTCAAGTTCCAAACCCTAGATCAAATTGGTTAAGGTTCTAGCCTGTCACCCTTGAATCACGAAATTACACCCGTCAAATCTCATCTCCCTATCTATTTACACTCACCCCTAAGATTACTTTTCTTTCGTCCTAAAGATTAGTGTGATAATTACTAATTGAGGAAAAACATAGCTCACCCAGGTCATTACGTTTTCACAATATGGTTTAATTTTTGAATTGGCAAAATTGCATAAGTAAATTATGTATGAAGTAATATACCATCATAATATTGATATTAAAAGCAACTCTAAACAATTCTTATCCTACACATGATTATTTCTTACCACAAGGAGAAAGATAAAGAAAACTACTTAGATTTCATGGGAAAAAAACAACACATGGATTGACATTTAAAATCAGGTTTACAAAATAAAGTTTAACAAAACTCAAACAAAAATACAAAGCACTTATCTCAAACTCCTCCACAAGCAAACCTTCTGAAGTTCCTTTTAAGAATTTTTCTTCCTCCCTCCTCTCTGAACAACCTCCCTCTCCTCTATACTAACCACCTCTCTAACAACAACCAGCAACAACCCTTTTTTACTTGAAGAGACAGCCCCTTATAATAATACTTGAAATCCTTAAGAGTCTCTTCAGAAGCCCCTCCAAACTTCGTTCAAATATACTGTATCTAAAAAAACTGGTTCTAGTGCATATGTGCTAGTCTAGTCACGTAGACGCCAGTTTTCGAGAAGCTTGAAACAACTTCTTGGCTCCTAGGCGCTAGATCCTAGAGCCATGGCACCTGGCTCTCTATTTCCATGTACATGGTCTGGCGCCTAAGCGCTAGTTCACTTTGTGATCCTTTGCTCCATTTGACCCCGTTTTGCTCCTTTTTTACTCTTTTTTCTCCAAAATTTTATATCTTGTACCTGAATCGAAAAATACACAAAAAACTTTTCATTAAATTATAATATCATTAAAAATAAGTATAAAATATATCTAAAAAATAGCACATTTTTAGGCACGCCAACTCTCAACAATGATGATTTGCCATGAAAAAGCATTTTCTGACAGATCTGACAGATGGTAGCCTTTCATTTGCCCCCCCCCCCCTCTTATGGTCTGAACCTTATTATAGACACAACATTGTCCTGATACTGGGATTCCTTAGTTCTTTAGGCCCCTTGAGCTGTCCGGTGGTTTTCATGTTTAGGTTCTCCCCAAAAGTTTTGTTCTTGAGGAGATTGTGCTCTCCCCTCGAGTATTGCACTGATCAATTATATCATTTATCATGTTATTTGGTATTGGTGTTCTTAAATAATTTGTTGCTCAAATTCTCTGACAAACTCCATGTTTGAGGTTTCTCCCAAGTGAGTTTCTGCTCTGTAGCATGCTCCACTTTTTGTTGGCGGCATGACTCCACACTCACTGCATCTTTTAAGATGTTGAATTCAAAAATGCCCTGTAGATCACACCCAAGGAATAAAGCATTGGACAGATGAGAGGAATAGAGAGAGAGAGAGAGAGAAATAAAATGCACAATAACACAAGTTATGAGATAGTGAATTCAGTAGTCCTCTCTTAAAGAAATGATTCTTAATTGTAGATAATAGGTGTTTTTTGTAAGATCACATGTTTATCCATATTTTAATAAGGATTTTACAAGTATTTATTACACCTTTTCATATTTGTAACTGACTCTAGGACTCTTTAATATTTGTAACTGAGATTGCTACCTTTTAAAAATCATAACTGTTTGAAGTGATGCATTTAATGTCCTGCTTATTCAGACGCCTAATAATTGTTCGGTAGGCTGGAAGGTTTTTGGTCAACTTGAAGGTCTTTAGTCGGCCTTATCAAGAGAATCCTTAAGAAAGGCCCTATTGTCGTTAGAGGAAACTTAAACCATCAGGCAGATAGGGTATCACCATAATCTAACAAGTAGCTTTCCTTTGGACAAAGGGTACTCACAGAGGATTGGACAGATATTCAATAGGGCTCCCTCTGGCCATCTTTTAAAAAAAATTCTAGAATTGATTGAGGGAGATGATTATAAATGGTTATCTCTTGGATACTTTCGTTCAGTCGGCCCATGATTTCGTTTGATGGAAAGAATGTTTGGCATCTCCATCACTTGAGTATCCCGATACAGTCTTTTGGTGTCAGTTAGTGAGAACTATTGAATTTGCTTGAGATTCGTGGAGTCATATTTTTTATATGCAAATTTTATAACTCTTAATTTTAAGGATAACTTGCTCTAGAAAAACTTGGAAAACCCTTATTTCAAATTGATTTATGATTACCTACATGATATTGCTCTTACTATCAGCTTGGAACCTCTTATATGGCACAAAAATCATGCTCTCAGTATTCTATATATTCTTTATTAGATGTCTAAAAGGCCTTAAAAATTGTTGATATGCTTATTACTAGAAATATAATGATATATTCTATATGTTTGTTCTATCATGCTGAAAATGAAACAAGAAATCACATCTTTATTTGTTTTATATTTAATGATGTCTCAAAGGGGTAGTTGCTTTGGACTTCTATATTATTTCTTAGCCCAGCTCAGGTGAAAGGTTTGGACTCTATATCATTCATGGGTTCTATTTCTAACACCAAAAAATAGATAAGCAGACAAGAACCAGTATTACTAAAAATGTCTAATGAGAAATATCTCTCTACAATGCTTGGTCCCCAGCAATGTTTTGCTCTTTTGAACATTTTCATTTTATAAGTGCTTAGCCTGCAAATATCAAAATTTAGGTCTGAAATAAATAAGTGTATAAGAATTAGGTGCAACAGACAAACATATGTAAATTTCCATTCTAATTTTTCTTTTTAAGGGTATGTTTGGGGCAGCTTGTGCATATTCAGATAAACAGTTTATCCTGAAACACGACCCACGGGTGACCTGTGGGGTTTGACCTGCGACCGGCATTTAGTTTAAAAATCCAACTGTGTTTTCGGATAAGCTGCCCAAATGTATTTTCCAAACGGTAATTTCCAAACCGTGAGATGGCGTTTTGAAAACATCTCGCACTTATAAGCTATCACAAACCGACCCTAAATTATGTATTTTAGTAATCTTGTTCTCTTGTAATTTAATTTTATAAATGAAATTTTAGGACACCCCACTTAAATTTCCCAAAAAAATAGAAATTAATAATAGCGAAATGGACGCGGTTGACCGATGCCAGGCTGTTCAAATTACTAGTGGACAGGAACAAAAACAAAAAAATAAAAAATCATCTCCACGTGACGCTCTTTCACAAGTTACATCTCGTGTTTGACACTCTGATCGCCACAGCGGATACAAGATCTGAAATATCGATGATCAGTTGTCGACGCCCCCATTTGATACCGAAACGAACAAACGTCTCGTTTATTATAAACAAACTGCAACTTACACTTAGCAAGGAACCACAACCAATGACATATCGAGATTACCAAATTCAAGCCCTCCAGGACGAAGTCCCATTTTCGAGTCCGAAAACAGCGTGGGAGTGCTTTGCAAAAAAGGAATAAAGAAAGAGCCTCCCCGAGAAGTGGCCGCGTGCTTATCAGGAGGAGGTGAGGACTCCGGAGAGGTCCTTGCAAGTACGGTACAACGTATACGCTAATACTATATATTTTCCACTACCACGTTCCCGTCACTCTCCTCGCCGTAAGAAATCTCTCACCGATACAGAATGCTTTATTTTCCTAATTTGCATTGGAATGTATGCGTCGAGTGAGCTTAGGAGAGAGTTAGCAGAACTTTATTATATTCTAAAAATTACGGCTTCACATCAACAAAATCTTCAATTATTTGAACAGGTTTAATAATTAAATTTTATTATATATTGTCGATATCTAAATCTTTTTCATTATTAATTATTATTATTTTTAATTTATTTTCTTTTTTTTTATTTTTATGAGTGAATTTAATTTATTCTTTTATTTATATAATTTTTAAAAACTTTATAGTGAAATAATTTAAATAATAATTAATTTTATCAATGCTCTTATTAAAAACTTTATACGGAAGAAGAATTGGGAGAAAAGGTGTCCGCGACCGGCGGTGCATGGGACCATTCGTACCTGTCCGCACTGATGACGCGTCCTTCCTTCCCCACATGCTTCCGCGCCGAATACTTTAGCTTTAGGTAACGAAATTCCATTTCTGCCCCCGTTCCGTCTCATCCGTACGGTACCCGATGTTGCCCATTCACTTCGGGGTTGAAATTACATAAAAGACCTTGCCTTTTACAGAATTTGTTAGGCATGTACAGAAAGGATTTTATTGTAATTGTTTATTATTCGTACAGTAACTCAGTAAGGACAATTCATGGTTAAATAATTGTTTCGTTTATATGCCTATAACTAAAATAATTAAGTTTATTTAATTGATTATAGAATTCATCCAAAAATTAACTTCTTTATGTTGATTGGAATAGAATGAATCCAATTTTTTATTTAATATATTCATCTAAATATAATTTTTTGTATTAATATTATTATGTGCTATAAAATTCTCAACCATAGATAAAATTTAAATTTTAATTCAATAGAAATATTCAACGCACAAAGACAAAATGATAAGAAAATAAAATTTTTATAATACAAATATGAAAAGAGGAAAATTAAAAGGCTTAACTTAGTCCAAGTATCTCATTATCTAATTAATGTAACAAATTTTTTTTTTGCCTCAACTTGAAATCCTTGATTTTAAAATACTAATGCGTGTTTTTCCTTTTACAATAAAAAATGATAGATAACATAACCAATTAAAGGCTAATAATATGATAATAAGAGCATGGCGAAAATAATCGAGCTATAAGAATGTGTCATGAGAATTATGCAACAGTGAGTGGTGATGGTACACGATGCTTCATGATGTTTGTTGACATCTAGCTCTCTTCATGTGTTTAAATCTATTTCTCCACTCATCTCTTCATTCTTCTTATGAAATATAATGCCCTTTTTATAATTCTTTTAAAGTTGTATTTTGATAAATTTGATCAAAAATTTCGAGTACTATTTTGGACTGTTGTTTTCTTTGATCATAAATAATTTCTTTAATATTTTACTATATTAATAATCTCAAAATTAAGCAATCTTGAATTTATATAATTGTGTTTATTGAGACATTGATCTCACGATAAATATGCTAAATTCGGAGATCATTTGATGTCTTAATTAGTACTTTGACTTTCTTACTTACACTTCTAAGTGTTTAATTTTGAAACCTTTATATTTGAATCAAATCACAATAAGTATCATTAAGTTTGTATTATCAAGTTCTACAGTTCAATTATGCATTTAACAAAATTGAAACTTAGCTCATCTTAAATTTGACTTTGAAAGTTTTATTATTTAAAATGCTTTTAGATTCATATTTAATCATGTATAATTGTTTTTGGTAATATATAAATTATCTCCTTTTTTTTTAACATGAAAGTTTGTGCCATTCAAAAATAAATATATTTTTTAAAACTTATTATTAGTGTCCTTTGATTACTCATCTAGCTACTTCAGGCACATCTTTGTGTTTGCTCTTGAAATTTGCAAAGGAGCTTTGAGAAATTAGAATGCATGCTCAACTTAATAATACAATTTTCACCATTTGTCCTAACATTTCACATTTTATATATATTATTTTCTTGAAATTGCTCATGAAAGTTTATTGGCGTAATTTTTTGTCGAACTTAGACTTTTGGTGTGTTTTTTTTGTTATCCATCAGTTAGCTAGATAGAAAGGCTCTCATTGCTCTCATTATTGATGTATTTTCTCTTCAAACTGCCAATTCAACCAAAAAAATAAAAAATAACAATAACAAAACAAAATAAAACAAATAGATGGCAACTACATTATAAGCATCACTCTTGGCTTGTGCATTAATGTTTATCTGGCTATTTTGGCCGTTTGTTATTTTAATTCATTTATCTGTTATTTAACAAACTTTATAATTTATTCCATGTTTACATAATCTTTTTTTACTTTAACTTCTTCTCCTTAAAAAGCACGTCTTCTAGTTTGTGATACGATTCATGCTCATCATTTCTTAAATGATGTTGAATTTTGAACTATCTGTTGTCTTACACCACCTAAGTAAAATGACTCTAAATGAGACTAATTAGAAAAAAAAATGAAAGTGGGAAAGAAATAGAATATGTCTCTTAAGTGTAGTAATGGAATAGATAATTTTAATAAAACTCTTTGATTTCCATATAAAAAAGAACATTCCAATATATTTCTCTTCATTTGTTTGACCTCTCTTATTTAGAAGTATGCGTAGGCCTCAGGGGTGGTTATATAAATAAGTACATCAAAAGAATATACATCAAAATATTAACAATGAAATATCAAGGTTTATAGTGCATTTTAAATAATATAACATTATTTGACTATAAAGACAGATTGATGAAGCCACCCTAACTTGTCAAGTTAGCTCGTTAAATTAATTTATGAACTGACCGGACAAACTGTTTTAGTTGAACAAGTTGTCTTAAATGAATATTCATTGCATATATGAATGAGTTGATTGCAGTTGGTAGAGCAAGTTTGTCAAGTTGTCCTGTCGAATTGTTCAAATTCATCACATTGTGTCTTTTCTAAATATATTGAGAAGATCCTAATTAGATCAAGTGCTCGACTCTTGCTTATACATTGGACTTTATCATGAGATTTTCTTAGCTATAAGCACATACTATATTGACATTAATTATTTAATTCTCAGTTATTTAAAAGTTTTGTATAATTTAGAATAGCTCATTTAATCACATTTAAAATTATTTTCTAATTAAATGAAATTTGACTATGTAATATATCGTTTTTATTGAAAAAATGAAGAATTACATATATTCCTCATTAGTTTATGTATGTACATATCCAACACTTGAATCTAGATATATTCATTGAACACCAAAATTAAATATAAAAATATAAATATTAGATATTGATACGTCATCAATAAATTTTTATATAATGGTACTAAGCTAAAGACATAAGACAAATTTGAGGCATTTTTGAGGCAACTAGTTTTCAATCTCAAATTAAAAATCATCTTGAAATCCAATTTTAGAAAGTTAAACTGATCGTCTCGATAAGACGGACACAATGACATAAAAATTGGTCCAATCCTAATAAATCAAGCTCGAATCAAGCCATTAGACTACTTTTGGAAGTTTTGGGTGGATTATTGGGTAAAAAATTTCAATTCTAACGAGTTTATAGCTAAATCGGGCGCTTGATGAGAAGAATCTAATGAGCACAAGATCACTCAATTTTAAAAATATTAAGGTATTAAAATGCCCACGGTACTCCATTCAATCATGAGACTCATTTTGGATCATCCGATGGATTGGCCCAATTCTTTCCTTTTAACAAGGGTGGCCACTCTCAGACTCTATAAGTAGAGCCCGACTCCTCTCATCAAGAGGGGACCTAGACCTAAGAGTGTAAATGAGCCGAGATAGCTCAATCTTGACTCATTAATGAGCTCACAAATTGAGCTAATCAAGTCACGTGCTCACGCTTATGCTCAACCTTAAACTCACTTATTAAATGAGCTCAAGCTCAAGTTCATCTAAGTTTGGCTTGTTAGCTCGAGATTGGGCTCAATTATTCGATGTATTTTCTATTGGCTTGTCATTGCATCCTTGACCTCCTTTAGCCAACAATACCTTCTTTAGTAAGCTCTCCTAAAATTTAAAGTTTTATTTTGAGCTCGTGAGTCGGTTGGTTCCACTATGAGCAGAGCTTTAGCTCATAATTTGACAGACGGGTTGAGCTAAATCACGACTCAACTCGTTTACACCCGTACTTGAGTCTGAAGGAGAAGAAGAAGCAAATTTTCAGAGCTGTTTTGGATAGAAGACCTGTCGACGCTTCCTGCTCCAGTAGTCACCAACTACTTTCAATCATCGCTAGTCGGCTGTCATTGACCTCTGTAAGCGGGCCCTTGCCCATCACCATTGGTGGACTTCGTGGTGTAATGACGTAAGATGGATTGTAATGATGTGCCCAGAAGACGATGTAACAACACACCTCAAATACATTATAACGACACACCCTAAATCCAACATAACAACTTACCCTCAAAAAGGATAATAAATAATAGCATATTGAAATTTGAAGATAATTTTTAACAGAGTTGACTTATTACCCGCACAATAAGAGTATGATGCCTTTCCCTAAAATCTTAAAGTTTTCTCCTCCCAGCTCTCCGCTACAGCCTCTACTGCCAATTGACGTTATCGCAGTTCACCACTACGATCTGTGTGACTCGCAGCTCATGCAACTGTCAACTCCATCCTCTATTGCCTACTAATGTTATTTTGGCAACCAACTATGGCATATGAAACCAACTACAACCTACGTGGTCTACAAGTCATGCAACTCCCAACTCTGGTCTTTGTGGCCAACAAACGTTATTGCATTTCATTGCTACACCCTACATGGTCCACAATTTATGCAACTCCCAACTACAGCCTCTATGGCTTATGGAAGTTGTTGCGGCGCACTACTATTGCATATATGACCAACTAAAACCTATGTGGTCCATAACTCATGCATCTTCCAACTCCGACCACTATGGCTCGTTGAAGTTACTATGGTTCAATACTACAGCCTAAGTGAGCAACTATGGCCTACGTAGTTGACAGTGGTTTTACATATGCTTAAAAATATAAGTATTTAATATTGCTGCTAGAAGATTTAATTCCTCAGCAACGACACCAAAAACTTAATAACGGTTATAGATTCGATAAAGATGTATATATAAAATATTTAATAATGATAAAGTCACACTTATCAACGCAAGTATACGTATCACTCAATGTAATATAGGGCTCTAATGGAGTCCTAGATATCGATCCCACAAAGAGTAATATTAGAAGCTACGAACTAAGATTTTAGAAAATCAATACTTAATCACAACAATATAATTCAAATTACTTATTTGTCACTAATAGGCAATTGAAATAAATATGTAATTTTAATAAATCTTAAGTAACTAATTATACTAATAAAGTTTCTAATGTTAAATTCAATATATAAGAAAGCATCATTCTCCTTGTCAAAAAATTATAGTGAATGGATAAAGTGAATCAGTTCAAATTGTATTGTGCTAAACAGGAGCATACTTATTCTTTACACTTTGGTACAGACATAAATAACATTGACTAATCCTATGCTTATTTACTGAATCTACGGCTAGGCTGGGAAGATACCGGCTCTCACTTCGGAGCTCCCACGTTCCCCTCGCCTGAGGGCTAACATCTACACTTCAGCACCCAAACGATAGGACCAAATTGAGGATTGTAGTCTGTCACTCTAAAATCTACAATTCTACGCCTGATAATTTTATTTCCTTATTTATTTGCACCCAATTTCCAAGGACTTTGACCTCCCTGAATCTTGGATGTAATCTTCACTTTAGTTGTAAAACTCAATATATTTTAACAAATCAATTGGTTAGATTGAAAGTAAATTAAGATC
>NW_018225045.1:65363-74456 GCF_001263595.1 Phalaenopsis equestris | reverse complement strand
TGTTCTAACCTTCCAACTCCTCGAACTCTCTCTTAATTTTTGGCCAAAATTTTTCTTTTAAAGATTTAGAAGAGTTCTCCCAAGAGTTGCCTAAGCATCCCTCCAAAAAATCGTCCACATTCAATGCACCTTTTGAAATAATAGCTGATCTCGCCGTTGGCAGCCTCGAGGGCGCCGTCAGCTGGCCTTCTAAAATTTTTGTCTGGAGTCTCGGGAAAATCTCGTCGTCGGCGCCGTTGGCCTCGCTGTCGGCGCCGTTGGGCTCACTGTCGACGCCCTAGTTCAATTCTTCACATTTTGGTCTTTTTCGCTCCAAATTCACTCCTTTTTGCATCTTTTTGCTCCAATGATCATAATTCATCATACCTGCAACAAAGCATCAATAATACTTTTTTTTAAAGTATAATATCATCAAAAATAGTATAAAATAGGTATAAAAATCTCAACATATTTTTTTTTAGTCAAAATCCTCCAAACTTAATTATTACTTGTCCTCAAGTAATTTTAGTACTATATAAAAGTTATGATCTATTGTAGTAAAGTTTTAATCCAGAAATATTATAATTTTGATTTAAATAAATACCATAGTGAGATTTTCAGAAAAAATTCAAGTAATTAAATTAACTTTGTAGCTATAAGATTATCTAGTCATCAAGTTTAAGAGTTCTAGTCTTGTATTCATTTCAAGAATGACTATATATTGTAATATTAAGTCACTTAGAATATTAAAATGATAGAAACTTCATGAGAACACTACTAGTAAAAGATCTAATCCATAAATATAAGTTCAGGAATGTATTTAGGTTTTTCCTTTAGGTAGGTCCAGTGAAGCCAATTTTTGATTAGGCATATCCTCAAGCTTCTCCTAACCTTCATATTTTTTTCTTTATTTTCTCTTTTTCATTTGGATTATTTTCAATCCTATGGTGAGGATTACTATATCTGGATAGCCTTTAATGATTTTGAACATCACCTTTCTTTCCCTAAATTTGAAAATCAAAACATTCATTTACCTTATAAATATTTCATAACTTTTACAGCATTGAGCCCCAATCTTTTCTTCTCAAATGAATTTCCAGATTCTTAATACTTCAAAATATAGTTTCCTTTACTTTAAATAGTTAACTATAGTCTTATTCTCTTATACTAAATATCTTAATCTAGAAAATTAATTTTCATTACAAAAACATTCCTTTAAATCTACCTAATATTTAAATATCTACAAAATATAGTTACCTGAATTAAATTCACTACATAAGATAATATTAATAATTTTTGAAAATATTTAAATTGAGAACATTTAATAGTTAATCTTTTTCTTCCCTCCCCCAAACTTAATTTTTTCAATATGAAACGATACAGGTGGAAAAAAAAATTCTAAATATAAATCATACCTCAGTATTTTAGGCATTTTCATCATTATGAAATCTTTGCAGTCCTTTTTAAAATTTCTACTTCACCTGGTCTGTAACATTAGGAGCTTTCTATACATATAAATCATTAGAGAATTTGTTGAGCAATGAAATTTTGAAATAAGTACAAAACTAAACATTATACAAATATAATATTTTGCTAACACATCCATAATACTAAACAAAACATTACAATTAAAATGCAAAATAAAAATCACATCACATTACAATTTTAACAAATTTCAACTAACACGCCAACAATTATAACAATAATTAAAATTATCCAATTACAACATAAAAATAAAAATGAAAGTAAAAACACATAAATATCTATTTCTATTATAAAAATTACAAAAAAAAGTAAAAGTACATCAACTACTATCAAATGTCAAAATCCCAAATTATATCTTCGTCTCCTTGGTCAGCAGGTGGATTGGGTTGATACTGAGTATATTGGGGGCATTCAGGAAAAGTAACATTAGGCTCACCTCTATAGTGCCGGGCCTGAGCTTAGTAGTAAGCTATCTCAAAGTCCGAATGCCTCTAAAGGTACTCACTATCATAATCATGTCTACGTTCTAAACCACAAATTCTTTCATTTATTAGCTCTATACTCTTTCGCTGCAAGGTCAAGTCATTCATTAAATCGTTCAGGGTAGGGGAACTAGAAGGTGGAAGGTCATAACTAGTAGAGGGGATATCTCTACTAGTAGAAGGTTCTTGACTCCTGCTCTCAATTCTCCATTTTTTGTGGGATTCATATGTCTTTAAATTAGCTTTAAAAATGAGTTTCATAGGGTAAACCCATTCCTCATCATCTCCAGCATCCACTCCAGAAAGTTGGGAAAGTGCATAAATGAGGCTAGGATGTCCTAGACCTCCACTTGTTTCACTCCTTGCCGTGGTCAATATATTCTTAAAATTGATTCTCCCCACATTTATATTTCTATTATTCTGAATACAGAAATTCAGAATAGCTCTATCTCTTGTTACCTCACTATGGTGATAGGTCAGTAACATAGTAGAGGAAATAAAATAGTGTCATGCTTTAGATATGGCATTCAACATGGAAGCAAAAAAATTTACCCATTCTCGTTGCTTTATCTTCCATGTTCCTTTCCTATCAGTGAGAAAGTTGATCACATCATTCAACGGGTCTTCCATCGTACTGAAGGTTTCATAATGGCAGCTATAGGAGTTTGGGACTTCATAAAAGGAGTTAATGCGGGCGGCACTAAACTCAACAGAAAATCCCTGCACTTGAACGATTCTGTCCTCAGAATAGAACACGTTGACATAAAACTCTTTTACAATATTTGCAGCAGCCTTATTGGTGGTGTAACAGAAGTTTTCCTACCTCCGCTCGGTAATAACTCGTTCAATTTCTCCTCCCGGACTCTCAAAAACTTGATCTTGTATACATTTCTTTCCTTCAAACACTGAAGTAAACCTCGATTGAGCCTCCGCATTGACGAAGTAAGACTCGTCAAACTCAAGTCGCCTCTTTTGTTGTGAAGCCGTTTCAATCTAATCAAAATTATAGAAAAATTCCAAAATACACTTCAAATATGCAAATAATGGCTTCCAAAAGTGATTCTAAGAGTTCAAAACTAAATTCCATGAATTTCTTCCCAATATTTTCTTCACATTCTCAAATTTTTCAGATCTTCTCAACGTGGAAGAAATTCATGGTGAAAATCAAATATTTTTTAGTTTGGAGTGAAGCTCTTACCAAGATACGATCAAATCCGGTGTCAAAATGCCTTGAAATTGCCCCCAAATCCAAGATCTCTCAAGCCCTAGGTCAAAATTTTCATTTTTTAGAGGAAGGGGATGATGAATAGTGGCGGTTGACTGGTTAAAATCGGGGTTAAAGGTGTTTTTTCGGGATCTCACCATCGGCTGGGTCTTCGGCGCCGTCAGCGAGCTCTATTGAATTAATATCCTAAGTCTCGGGAAAAGTCTGCCGTCGGCGGCGTCGATTGAATTGGTTCAATTTTCTATTGAATTGGTTCAATTTCTGGATTTTTGCGATTTTGATCAATTTCAAGCCTCAACGACATCCGTTCAATCATTATAGACATAATTTTAAGTGATTAAATGATGTACTTATCACAAATTAACTTTCACAACACAAAATATCACAATTATATATAAATTCCAAGAGTTAGAATTAACGTTACAACACACCTAAGTTTGGTATTTTCTCAACCTTAATACATCAATTCAGCATCACAATCCAAGCCACAACACTCAAAACGTTGAAAACAAACATCCTATGCTTAGTCTCAACTATATAGAGATCTAAAAGCAAAATTTGAAAGCAAAGCAAACACTAAGTTCAAATCAAATTACACACGTAGACATATAGATAGCAATGTAAATCTACTATTCTTCAGATTCAGTGCTAGATTCTCCTCTGAGATCACCTATTGATTGCACATGAACGAAGAGGTTATAGAAGGGTCGGTATGGAAATTCTTCAGTAGATTCCTCTTCTATCAATTTCATCCTTCTCATCAATCATATCAAACTATCTTCGGTATGTCCAGAGTGATCAAAATGTTCTTTCATCCTCCAGTTTAGATGATCGAAGAAATCAGAGATATTATTAATTGTATTCATAACATTTTGTACTCCTCCAATTTCTTGATTCTACGCAGGATCACTAGTGTTTTATCCGGAACTAAAGGTTAAATAGGTAGTGAATTCTGAGACGATTGGTCCACAATAATAGTTATATCATTTTCATCTTCATTGGCTGGGAATCTCTCAGTTGGGTCCAAATGCTTCCAAGGTAAAAGTACATTTTCGCAATTTTCATAAGATACTAGGAACTGACTGCAAAGTAAGAAGATTGTGGAAGGATGTCCAAGCCCATAAGTTGATCCATGAACGATCAGGCCCAAAATAGACTTCACAATTAGACTTCACAATTTATAGATCCAATATCGATCGACGGTCCTATTTGGATGCAGTAATTCAGAATAACACTTTCCTTAGTAACTTTAACGATCCTCATCGTCGGTAATTGTTTTGCAGAAATGAAGAAGTGTCAGTGTTTAGAAACGAGGTTTAGAAGTGTCATAGAAAAATTAACATACCCGTTTTCTCTCATTTCTCAGTCTTCAATTTCGTCCGTTAAATATTTGTAAATTTCATTCATCAGGTTTCTTGTCGGGACGAAGTTGGAATAATGACAGACATGAACGTTCTCGATCATATATAACTCATTGATCCGTCAGGAGTAAAAGTTATCCATCTACCTCGCACATAGACGACTCCCTGGTTGATTCAATGCAAATTAGCATAATATTTCTTCACCACCGGAACAACTACGCCTGACTGTAATGTAGCACAACACTTCCCATCTTCGCCGCACAATCATCTCTTCAATTTCCATCGATTGATTATTGAATCCTCGATTTACGAATCCTCATTCCTTGATTAATCTTTTCTTTGTCAGTACCTTGTTGAAGATTCGTTGCGCCTCCGCACTAATGAACTTTCTCCGGTTGAACACTCGCATTCTATGGCTTTCAGGGGAATTGGATGCCATAGGGATGAATTTGGTGGAGTTTCACTTTGTTTTTGAGGAAAGATGAACTTAAGAATCGAATTTAGAAGTTTAAAAGGAGTAACACCCGCCTAAAACCTCTTAAAACCATCCATTCAAACACCAGAAACTGTCATCCCGCCGGTCTCGCCATAGAATGCATCTCTTAAAACAATCACAAGTTTTTATGAATCTATAAACATCTCTAAAGATAGTAGGCGAATAGAATCCTGCTTGTAAAATTTTATAAGCAGTTTTATCAATCCCAAAATGTCCTCCAAATTCAGAATCATGACATTTCTGAATGATTAGCTCAGTTTCTTCATATGGTACACATCTTTTCATAATAAGATTCTTACATTGTTTATATAATTAAGGCTCATCCCAAAAATATGTTTTCGCATCATGAATGAATTTTCTTTGTTGTTGCAATGTCAGCATTGGTGACAAAATATCACTTACAATATTAACAATATCAACATACCATGGTATTTTCCACTCATTAATATTATAAAGTTGTTCATCAGGGAAACTGTCTGTAATTTCATTGTCGGTGTCAGATAATTCATGATTTTCTAATCTCCACAAATGATCAGCAATTTGATTATCAGTTCCATTTATATCAATAACCACAAGATTAAATTCTTGCATTAAAAGTATCCATCTAATCAACCTTGATTTGGCATCCTTCTTTTGCATCAGATATTTAATAGCAGAGTGATCAGTGTGCACAACACATTTAGTTCCAATTAAATAAGATCTAAATTTATCTAAAGCATGCACAATAACCAGTAACTATTTTTTAGTAACAGTATAGTTAATTTGAGCATCATTAAGATTTTTACTAGCGTAGTATATAATTTTAAAAATCTTTTCATACATTTGTCCAAGAATAATACCAATAGCATAATCACTAGCATCGCACATCAGTTCAAATGGTTTCTCCCAGTTAAGTGAAACTATAATAGGGGTTGTGATTAGTTTTTCTTTTAATAACTCAAAGGCATTTAAACAGTTTTCAGTAAATTTGATAGAAAAATTAACATACCCGTTTTCTCTCATTTCTCAGTCTTCAATTTCGTCCGTTAAATATTTGTAAATTTCATTCATCAGGTTTCTTGTCGGGACGAAGTTGGAATAATGACAGACATGAACGTTCTCGATCATATATAACTCATTGATCCGTCAGGAGTAAAAGTTATCCATCTACCTCGCACATAGACGACTCCCTGGTTGATTCAATGCAAATTAGCATAATATTTCTTCACCACCGGAACAACTACGCCTGACTGTAATGTAGCACAACACTTCCCATCTTCGCCGCACAATCATCTCTTCAATTTCCATCGATTGATTATTGAATCCTCGATTTACGAATCCTCATTCCTTGATTAATCTTTTCTTTGTCAGTACCTTGTTGAAGATTCTTGTTGAAGTTGAAGATTCGTTGCGCCTCCGCACTAATGAACTTTCTCCGGTTGAACACTCGCATTCTATGGCTTTCAGGGGAATTGGATGCCATAGGGATGAATTTGGTGGAGTTTCACTTTGTTTTTGAGGAAAGATGAACTTAAGAATCGAATTTAGAAGTTTAAAAGGAGTAACACCCGCCTAAAACCTCTTAAAACCATCCATTCAAACACCAGAAACTGTCATCCCGCCGGTCTCGCCATAGAATGCATCTCTTAAAACAATCACAAGTTTTTATGAATCTATAAACATCTCTAAAGATAGTAGGCGAATAGAATCCTGCTTGTAAAATTTTATAAGCAGTTTTATCAATCCCAAAATGTCCTCCAAATTCAGAATCATGACATTTCTGAATGATTAGCTCAGTTTCTTCATATGGTACACATCTTTTCATAATAAGATTCTTACATTGTTTATATAATTAAGGCTCATCCCAAAAATATGTTTTCGCATCATGAATGAATTTTCTTTGTTGTTGCAATGTCAGCATTGGTGACAAAATATCACTTACAATATTAACAATATCAACATACCATGGTATTTTCCACTCATTAATATTATAAAGTTGTTCATCAGGGAAACTGTCTGTAATTTCATTGTCGGTGTCAGATAATTCATGATTTTCTAATCTCCACAAATGATCAGCATGAATCAAAAGTATCCATCTAATTAACCTTGGTTTGGCATCCTTTTTTTGCATCAGATATTTAATAGCAGAGTGATCAGTGTGCACAACACATTTAGTTCCAATTAAATAAGATCTAAATTTATCTAAAGCATGCACAATAACCAGTAACTATTTTTTAGTAACAGTATAGTTAATTTGAGCATCATTAAGATTTTTACTAGCGTAGTATATAATTTTAAAAATCTTTTCATACATTTGTCCAAGAATAATACCAATAGCATAATCACTAGCATCGCACATCAGTTCAAATGGTTTCTCCCAGTTAAGTGAAACTATAATAGGGGTTGTGATTAGTTTTTCTTTTAATAACTCAAAGGCATTTAAACAGTTTTCAGTAAATTATAGAGGTTTAGTAATTTTTGAAAAATATTTAATAAAACACCTGTAAAAACCAACATATCCAAGAAAACTCCTAACCTCTCTTACCATTTTCCAAATAGTAGGAGGTGTTAATTGAGATATAACTTGACTTTTTGCAGGGTCTGCTTCCATACCATTTTCCAAAATTTTATGTCGTAACACAATTCCTCCTACAACCATAAATTAACATTTCTCCTAATTTAGAACTAAATTAGTTCTTTCGCATAACTCCAAAAATTTTTCAAGATAATTTAAGCATGTGTCAAATGATGTTCCAAATACAGATAAATCATCCATAAATACTTCCAATCGATCATCAATTAACTTACTAAATATCGACATCATACATCTCTGGAATGTTGCACGTGCATTACATAATCCGAAAGTCATTTTTTGAAAAGCAAAAGTTCCAAAAAGACTAGTAAATGTTGTCTTTTTTTTATCGTCAGGAGCAATCTGAATTTGATGGTAACCAGTATATCTATCTAAAAAATAAAAATAGTTGTGCCCAACAAGTCTATCTACTATTTGGTTGAAAAATGGTAAAGGGAAGTGATCTTTCCTAGTGGCAGTGTTTAATTTTCTATAATCAATGCAAATACGCCACCCACTAACTTATTTGATAGGTATTAATTCATTATTCTTTTTTATTTCAATAGTCACTCCTTCTTTCGTAGGAACACAATGAATTAGACTTACCCAAGCACTTTCTGAAATAGGATATATAATTCCATTGTCCAACCATTTCAAAGTTTCCTTTTTAACTACTTTCATCATTGGGTTTAATCTCCTTTATAGATCAACTCTTGGTTTATATTGTTCATCTAGTATAATTCTGTGCATACAAATCAAATGACTGATTCCGTTAATATCAGCTAAGGTCGAACCCAACACTTTTTTATATCTTTCTAATGTATCTAACCTTCGTATGATTGAATCTTAGCTATTGTCTGGGCAACTAAATTCTGAAGATATAATAACATGTAGTGTAGATGATTCTCCCAAAAACACATACTTCAAGTGGTTAGGCAATATTTTCTAATTGAGTTCAGGTGATTTTATAATTGACGAAACTAGATTTTTATCAGCATTTTCTGTAATATCCAGCATCACAAATCTTTCCTAAACATAATTTAATTCTTCATTTTCTATTTCATCCAAAATAACTTCATCACTATCTTCGAATTGTTTTTTATCTTCAAAATGTACTTTAAAATGCTCATTCAATAGATGTTCACTAATTTTCATGCGTTCACTAACATTCAATAGATGTTCACTAATTTTCATGCGAAAACATTCATTATCTTTTTCAACAGCAGGGTATTTCATAGATTTCACAATATTAAAAGTCACTTCTTGATAGTTAAATCTCATAGGTTATTCTCCCTTTTGAACATCTATCATAGCTTTTTCAGTAGCTAAAAATGGTCTCTCTAAAATGATAGGTATTTCTTTATCTTCCTCCATATCTAAAATAATTAAATTCACAGGAAAGATAAATTTATCAACTTTTACTAACACATCTTCTATAACTTCCTTAGGATAAGTAACTGAACGATCCGCTAACTGAAGAGTTACAGAAGTAGGTGAGACTTCTCCTAATCCTA
>NW_018225045.1:64249-65121 GCF_001263595.1 Phalaenopsis equestris | reverse complement strand
AATTTCACATAATTGGGCATTTGCTCTAAAACTTCTACGAAGGGAATATTTACCATTAATTTCTTAAGAATTTCTAAAAACTTGGAAAATTGTTTATTTTTTTTGTATTGCTTCAATCTTTGAGGAAATGGTGGTGGAGGTTTCTCCACAGTAATTTTCATTTGTGTAAATGGATATTTTAAATGTGGGTATTCATAATCCTTTTTTTTTTCTGTATCCACTTTCTCTTTTTCAGTTTCCATTTCTTTCTGTACATTTGTTTCCAATTCTTCTCCACCTTGTAATTGTATCGCTTTTATTTTTTCTTTTCCTTAATCTTTAGAATTTGGTTCCACAGTACTAGGAAAAGTTCCTAATGTTCGGTTACTAAGCGCAGTAGTGATATGCCCTAATTAATTTTCAATATTCTTAATAGCAATTCCATGATTTTGTAACTGATTTCCTTAAATTTGTAATTGATTTCTTTGATTCTGTAATTGTTGACCCATGTTTAATATCATCTCTTCCATAGACAACTTCTTTTCCTTAATTTGAGTGTTATTGTTAAATTCTGGAGGATAAGAAGGTCTATAATTAACATTTCATGGGTTGGATGAATTTTCTAATGGGTTCACTGGGTTGTTCGCCCATTATTGATTTGTAGAAGAATTATTATTCCAATTAAAATCTGGATGATTCTTCCAACCTGGGTTATAATAGTTCGAATAAGGATTGTTGGGTCTATTGATAGCTTTTAAAGTCTCATACAAAGGTTGAACATCCACAAATTGCCCAGATGAATTCTCTTCCATCATAGTTGGTGTTGGAGAATAATTCATTCCATAACGATCTAATTTCTTTGATATTGCAGCAATCTGTGAAGCTAACATAGA
>NW_018225045.1:62458-64127 GCF_001263595.1 Phalaenopsis equestris | reverse complement strand
CTGCTCTTTTAGGATTTACCCTTTCAGAGGGCCATTAAAAATTGTTGGTAGTCATCTCTTCTATTAACAAATAAGCCTCATCAAAAGGTTTTGACATTAAAGAACCACCAGTCGCAGCATTTATAATCGATCTAAGTGATCCCACTAATCCATTATAAAAAGTTTGAATTATTAACCAATCTGGTAATGAATGATGTGAGTACTTCCTAAGAAGACCTTTAAATCTCTCCCAAGCTTCATAAATTGACTCTCCATCAATCTGACAAAACGATGTTATGTCATTTCTAAGTTTAACAATTTTGGATGGAGAGAAATATTTGAATAGAAATTTCTGTGAATGTTCTCTCCAAGTTCTAATAGATCCAGGTGCTAACGAATTTAACTACATCTTAGCATTATCCCTAAGTGAAAAAGAAAAAAATTCTAAGTCTAACATCATCGTTTGAAACTCTGTCATGTTTAAAGGTAGCACAAAGTTCTAAAAAACTAGCGATGTGTAAATTAACATCTTCATTTGGTGTACCTACAAATTGATTATTTTGTATCATTTGGATAATAGCAGGTTTAAGCTCAAATGAATTAGCAGCTACATCAGGATTTGGATAGATAAGTGAATTTCATCTGCTGTAGGATTTGTATAATCTCGTAGAGGTCTAAGTTGGTGTTCATTTTCTATTCCTTGATTATTCATGTTGTTTTCAATTGTATCAGAATTTCTAGGTTCTCTTCATAGTCTTCTAATTTTTCTAACAGTACGTTCTAATTCTAAATCGTAGGGTATAACATTTTCAGGTCCAAATTTACGCATACAATTGAAATCAGTACACAGAAAAATAGTTAACTAAATATGAAAGTAAGTTACAATTCCAGTAAAAATTTTCTAATAGTCTAATTTGTTCATTACTCTAATTATGATTCTTGTTTACTCCCCGGCAACGGCGCCAAAAACTTGACAACGACTTTATATATGCTTAAAAATACAAGTATTTAATACTATTGCTAGAAGATTTAATTCCTCAACAACGACACCAAAAACTTAATAACGGTTATAGATTCAATAAATATGTATATATAAAATATTTAATAATGGTAAAGTCACATTTATCAACGCAAGTATACGTATCGCTCAAGTAATATAGGGCTCTAATGGAGTCCCAGATATCGATCCCACAGGGAGTAATATTAGAAGCTAAGAACTAAGATTTTAGAAAATCAATACTTAATCACAACAATATAATTCAAATTGCTTATCTGTCACTAATAGGCAATTGAAATAAATATGTAATTTTAATAACTCTCAAGTAACTAATTATACTAATAAAATTTCTAATGTTAAATTCAATATATAAGAAAGCATCATTCTCCTTGTCAAGAAATTATAGTGAATGGATAAAATGAATCAGTTCAAATTATATTGTGCCAAATAGAAGCATACCTATTCTTTACCCTTTGGTCCAGGCATAAAGAACATTGACTAATCCTATGCTTGTTTACTGAATCTACAGCTAGGCTGGGACGATACCAGCCTCACTTCGGAGCTCCCATGTTCCTCTCGCCTGAGGGCTAACATCTACACTTCAGCACCCAAACGATAGGACCGAATTAGGGATTTTAGTATGTCACTCTAAAATCTTCAATTCTACGCCCGATAATTTTATTTCTCAATTTA
>NW_018225045.1:51662-62051 GCF_001263595.1 Phalaenopsis equestris | reverse complement strand
ACTCTCTCCCTTGCCCTCCGCTCTTACAATCTCTCGAAGAATTCCTCATAATCTAACCCTACAGTAAAGTTTCTACACACTACTGGGGCTCTTGGACGCTGTTCTAACCTTCCAACTCCTCAAACTCTCTCTCAATTTTTGGCCAAAATCTTCTTTTGAAGATGTGGAAGAGTTTTCCCAAGAGTTGCCTAAGCATCCCCAGCAACTGCCCTTTTAAAACCCCCCGCCGATCTCGCCGTCGGCGGCCTCGAGGGCGCCGTCGGCGGGCCTTCTAAATTATTTTTCTAGAGTCTCGGGAAAATCTCGTCGTTGGCGCCGTTGGGCTCGCCGTTGGCACCCTAGTTCAATTCTTCACATTTTGGTCATTATCGCTCCAAATTCGCTCCTTTTTGCATCTTTTTGCTCCAATGACCATAATTCATCACACCTGCAACAAAACATCAAAAATACCTTTCTTTAAAGTTCAATATCATCAAAAACAGTATAAAATAGGTATGAAAATCTCAACATATTTTCCTTTGGTCAGTAGTCAACAACTCATCCAGATTTCAACCTTGATCTCTATGGTCTAAGGACATTATTGCAACTCGCCACCCCCTCCTATATGGCCAACCACAACCTGCATGCCTCATAGTTGATGCAACTCCCAATTCCGGCCTACGGACGTTATCATAGATTACCATTATGACCTATATGACCAACTACAACCAATGTAGTTTACAACTCCTAACTCTGAGCTTTGTGACATACGAACGCTATTGTGTTTAACAACTACGAACTATATAACCACTATAACTTATATTACCAACTACATCTTACTTGGCTCACAACTCCTGCAACTCCCTATTACGGACTCTGTGATCAACCAACATTCTTGAAGCAACCATCTGCATCTTGCATGACCAACCGCTACCACAATTTTCAATTACGACCTCTATAATAAGCTGGTATTACAACTATTGTTTACAACATTCATGACAAACAACTGTCTTCATAGCAACTTAATACAACCCTTGCGGGTTATTATCATTGTTATTGCCAAGAACAAAAATTGTCATGGCAAAATTACGTCTATTATCGTTGAACTATTGTTATATATCAATATTTTAATTCCATCTCTCTAATTCAAGAGAATGGTGTGTCTATATACTTATAATTACATAGTGAATAATTTGAACTAGGCTAGACCACATAATTTTTTGTATTTTTAGTATTTTTTACGCAAAAAATTGAGATGTATTATCCTACTTTTTCATTCTTTACTAATTTTTCGACGTACAATACATACTCAGATACAGAAGAATAATATGGCAAAATTCCACTTCATTTAAAAGTGTCTAGTGATAACGACGGTCCTGCAACCAAGTGATATGTTGTGTGTGATTTCTTGTTAATTTCTCCAAGTACATTGTCTTTGGGCATTAGCGTAATTTCATAGTAAGTTTCCGTTCATCTCTCATCCTTCCTTCTTGAAAGGTGGAACTACCCACAGTTTCTGTTATCAGTTGCTTCCAACACCATCACCACCTCCTCAAAAGCTTCCCTGTTGTTCATTATCACGAGGAAAAAACCCTAATCTTCTGCTTGGTTTCTCCTCTTACCATCAAGTTCGTCATGGGAACAAACAGAAACGTTAGTAAGAGAGCCTGCGTCTGCGAAGATTTCCAAACACCGCTGGGTTTCGATTTCACGAATCGCTCCTGTAATCCTCGTCCTTTGAAGAAACACCGATTCTATGAAGATCTCAAGCCCAACCTCTTTGACGCTCTCTCCGAGGACCTCCTCTTCCTGATACTTGACCGTCTTGATTCCAATGACATCGACAGGAAATCCTTCTCTCTGGTCTGCAGATCCTTCTACGCGGCCGAATCACGTCACCGGCGAACCCTCCGCCCCCTTCAGTCGGATCTAATCCCCGCTCTCCTCTATCGCTACCTATCCATCACTCACCTCGATCTCTCCTTCTGCCCTCGCGTATCAGATGACGTCCTTGCCTCGATCGCTGCAGGTGTTAGGCCCTCACTTCTTTCCATCGACCTGTCAAGGTCGTCGTCACTGTCACATTTTGGACTTGGTAGCTTGACGACGAGCTGCATGTCGCTGGTGGAGATCAATCTATCGAACGTGATTGCTCTGAGCGATGCGTCGGCTGCTGCCATTGGGCGGGCGAGGAATCTGGAGAGGCTGTGGTTGGCGAGGTGCAAGCTTGTGACGGACATGGGAATTGGTTGCATCGCTGTGGGGTGCCGGAAGCTGAAGTTGCTCTGTTTAAAGTGGTGCTTGGGGTTGACTGATTTGGGAATTGGGCTTGTGGCTGTAAAGTGTAGGGATCTCCGAGATTTGGATCTGTCGAACACGATGGTACGGATCTATACTGCAGTTCTTCTAAACGCTGTCTACTCCAATAAATGGAATTTTATCGGATTAGGATCTGATAGATAGAACTATTGCTAGAGTTTGCTTTTGTTGTTAGCAATAAAATTTTTAAGAACTATGGACTCATTCTTTCAAGAATTTTCAGATCACAAAGAATTGCCTTCCAGCAATCTTTCAGCTACCTCATCTCGAGAAGTTGTCTTTAGTGGGTTGCTATGGCCTTGATGACGACGGCCTTGTAGCTTTGAAGCAAAGTTGCAAGTCTCTTGAGGTACGAACTATTTGTGCTGAGTATTCTTTTTCATTTGTGATGTTTAAAAGATATCTAATTTATTATTAAACTAGATGTGACGGGAAATTCTGGGTTATGGGTCAATGGAATGTTGATTTTGTGGGTGCTAGGGGATAATGCTCGAATATTCTGCAGTTTTCTTTCTTTCTTTTGTGTCACTAATTTACTTTATTATGTAAGATGTTATTAATTTTGATTCACATTGAGAGGAGGATGGGGTCCCAACCATATGATTTTGGCTTTTTAATCCTTCTCTATTCCTTCCTTTCATTGTGGTTTGTATGTTACTCAACTCAAGTTGGAAATACGTCTAATTTCCTGCTTTGAAGCAAATTATTTAAGAACCCATTGGTATAAAGTAATTAGGTTATGTATTACAAACATGTGTTGTTGCCTCTTAATAATTCAACATCAAGTTTTTTCAAATAGGTAGATCATCGTAGTCAGCAGGATTAAATTCTTTGAATCTGATGGTTTTTTTTAATAAAAACGTCATCTTTCTGAACCTCAAACTATGACTTTCTGTTAGCAATCCTTGAGAATGGCTTGATTGGTTAGATATGGCATAAGCGGTTATGGATGCGAGAACTGATCCATCACTCAGTTAAGATACGCGTGGCTTCAATTTGGTATTAGAGCTTGTTCACGTTTTTTGGACAGCGGGATAATATCATGAATCTCTTTTTTTTTATAGGTATTCGACATGTCAAATTCTCAACATGTGAGTGATGTTGGCTTATCTTCCATAGTGAATGGTGCTGTCAACTTGCGTCAACTGATCCTGGCATACTCCTCTCCTGTAAGCCTCTCCATTCGTTAAACTACTACTTTTTAGCAAATTATGGTCCTAATAATCCAAACCGTTTACTTAGAATTAAATTTCTGGAACTCAGGTCACCCACCGGTTGGCTAGCAGCTTGACTAACCTTGCCAAGCTGGAGACAATAAAGTTGGATGGTTGTCAGATTACCAGTTCGGGGCTGCTTGCCTTAGGAAGTTCTTGCAACTCTTTAAAAGTGTTGAGCTTAAGCAAGTGCTTAGGTGTGACCGATGAAGGTCTTTCCTCTGTCGTGGCAAAGCACAGGGGTTTAACTAAGTTAGACATCACTTGCTGTCGCATGATAACGGACATCTCAATCGCTAGCATCACTAGTTCATGCACATCTCTTAAGTCGCTGCGTATGGAGTCATGTAACCTGGTTTCCAAGAATGGATTTCGTATGATTGGAGAACACTGCCCTCTTTTGGAGGAGCTTGATCTTACTGACAATGATTTAGACAATGAAGGTGCTCTTTTTTTTAAATTAAATTGTGAAACATTTTACTTCCTTTCTCACTTCTTAATTTAGTTTGTTAATGCAGGACTTAAGGCAATCTCTAGGTGTCATAAACTGTTGATTTTGAAGATTGGGTTATGTCTGAATGCTAATGATGAAGGCATTATTCAAATTGGCAGAGGTTGCCTGCTGCTTAAGGAGCTTGATTTATACAGGTTTGTTTTACCCTCATTTTACCTTAGTTCCTTTGCAGATAATGTATGTGATATTGAAAAAGAGTTTAGTTTTGCTTAAGATCGATGACATTAAAGCAATGAGAAAGTAGTTCATCTCTTTAATATAGGCTGTGCAAAACAAAAAAAAAATAATAATAAAGAGAAAAAAAAAGGTGGCAAATCTGAACCATTAAACCAATTGATTTGGTTTGGTTTAGGGTTGACATTTTTTCTAGACCAACTTTCTTGATTTGATTTGTGTCATGTTTGAATTCTTTTAAAATCGAAATATACTAAATTGAACTTGTTGAACATGATATATATACTTATAAATCCTCCTTCTAACTCCTGTTACTAGCCATCTATTTAATTTAGTTTGAATTGCAATCCTTTATACTTCAATAATTGCTATTTGTGATTTGCCAATTTGCATGTAGAGGACAATCATTTTAAAATTTATTGTTTCCATAGCTAGCTAACAAATATTTACTCTCTTGAATTCATTACATTTGAAAAATAATTGATAGCCTTAAATATCTTAGCCATGCACTCAAGCAGCCATTAAACTTTATTGAGTATATGATTTGATTAACTTTCCTAATTTTTACTTAGTAGCTTGCTTTACTTTAAAATGATTCCTCCAACTTGTAGTTTGCTTTGCCATCAAATTAAAACTGACTAGCTATCAAACCAAATAAACCCGTAACGAAAAACAAAATAAAAAGCCATTGCTTAATATTTTTGAATCAAAAGTCAAATGGAATCTTTTGGTTTAGTTTGATTTGGTTTGCCATTAAAAATTTGATTTTGATTTCAGGTTTAGTTAATTGATTTAGTTTTAAATATGGGTTAGTTTGGAATCAATGCCAAACCATGCATTATATATGCATGTGCCTTGTCAGTTGCAAGCATTATCCATTAAATGATACCTTAAAGTAATCTATAAATTTTAGCATCTAAAAGGACAACCTTTTTAATGGTTTATTCTGTAAAGGAATATTGAATCATTTTGCTAAAAAATGTTCCAAATCTTAACCAATGCGATTGATTTGTTGTCACAGGACCGTCGGAATAACTGACGCGGGTATTATGGCAATAGGCCGAGGTTGCCCTAAGCTTCAGATGATTAACCTTGCATATTGCACCGAAATTACTGATAATGCATTGAGATCATTATCAAAGTGCTCCAAATTGAGTACACTGGAGCTTCGAGGCTGCTCCCAAGTTTCAAATTACGGTCTTGTTTCCATTGCTCTGGGATGCAAAGACATCGTTAAGCTTGATATAAAAAAATGCTATGATATCACTGATATCGGCATAGTTCCTTTTGCACACCTGTGCAGTCGTCTTCGTCAAGTATGATTATTGTTTTTTTCTGATTCTTTTTTTCCCTGATAAAAAAACTAAGAAATAACATTCATTTCTGCCGTCTCTGTGCAGATAAACCTCTCGTATTCTTCCGTAACAGCTATTGGGCTCTTAGCGCTGGCAAGCATCAAGAGCTTACAAAGTGTTACGATTCTACATCTTAACGAACTGACACCAGATGGCTTGGCTACTATGCTACTGGCAAGTGTTGGTTTAAAGAGAGTGAAACTCCACATTTCGTTTAAATATTTGATTTCCGGGCAAGTAATTAGGCATTTGGAGGCACGTGGATGCATATTTCAGTGGAGGGACAAACCCTTTCAGGTATTTTAATCATCTATCTGTGGGATTTGAGTTTTCCCTTTGCTCCACAGTGAAAATTACATGCTATAAATGTTTTTCATGCTTCTTTGATCTTCTAATTATAGGCTTTTGGGCGCCATAGAAAAATTCGAATAAGAAAATAAATAAATAATTATTTATATATTTTTGGATGATTCACTTGTATACCCCTAAATTCTTATGAATTTTACATAGCTAACTTTAATTTTTACTTATTTGCTGCTTTTCTTTGCATGAAAAACTTTATCTCACTTTTTAAAAGTTAAAATAGCAGTTTTTTTTTATGTGATATGAATGATTTGGGTGTTGTCAATCTAAAAAGCAAAGTTTAGGTGCGAGATATGTTGTGTGATATATATATATATATATATATATATATATATATATAATGTAAATTTTAACATATGGATATTGTGATGGGGGCCTAGGATTTGTAAACATAAATGATGGTCCTCCTGTAAGTCCGTAGGGACAGAGGTGTCTATCTAGGCAAGTGTTGCCGAGGATCGACTGAGTGAGACTAAACTTGGGGCAACTGCCCCCTGGTTCCGGTCTTAGTGTATCCCCTTCTATTCGTTTGGATGGATCCACAATCACATAGAAAATTAAGTTGGGTATACAATTTCTACAAAAGTTTGGTTCGAAGATAAAAAATTTATGTATATTTTGTTCATCAGATTTATTTGCCTCTTTAGGAGTCTAAGTGGTCTTTCCCTGCTGCAGGCCGAAGTGGATGCCAATGAGGTCTGGAAACAGATGTCCCAAGACTTGGTGGCCGTTGTGTAATAGAATCTCCCTCTGATGATTATTCATAAATTAACAGGCTTATGGAGGGCACAGCTTCCATCTACTGATTTGATCATTGTATTACATGTTGAGCGTTCTTGGCTGTATTAATGTAAAGTTAACTTGATTTGTAATTAATCTTTTGTTGAGATTTGGTTTAAAAAATGAGCTATGTGGGGTTTGGTGAAAAACAAGTTGTCATTTCCTTGCATATTTTTAGCTAGTTTTAATATTAGAAATGAAATGTAGAGATGTTTTTATTATAGTTCAATTTATGAAATGGTCCGAAGATCAAATTTAGGTCATTTGAGCATGGGATATTTGTTGTTCCGAAGATTTACGTACAACCACTCAATTTCTATGTATTTTACCTATTTAACACACACTTTAATTTTTACATACATGCCACTTTATTACTGGGTGAAATGATATATTTTACTTTTTAAAATATAAAATGATATTATTTTTGATGTGCTTAGAATGATTTAGGTGGTATTAATGTAAAAAAACTACAGTTTAGGTGTTCGATATATAATTGCATGAGAATTGGATGGTAGGTATGTAAATGCGCTTGTATTTTTAAGCTTTGGTAAGTCACGGTCAATTTTGTTAGGTATTTTGTTAATTTGGTTTGTTGCTTGTAGTAGATGTGGTTTTAAAAAAAAATAATTGTTTTAGGCTCATTAATTTTGACTTTAAAAAGGAATATTCTCATTTTGATAGATTTTTTAAATTTTTAGAAAGCAAATAATCACTATTTTGAGGGAGTTTAATTGCATTTATTTGTGTTAATTGTTTTTGTAAACTAAATGTCATATCTTAATGAAAATATTAATAGAAAAGTTACAATTCTAAACAATGAATGCTGGGAGATTAATTTCAGCTTGTATTCTCGAGTTACCCACAGTTTTTTAAAGGAGCGTGGAAATATAAATTTGCTAAATGAGATATTAAATCTAGTTAAATTTTTAATAAAATAAATTACTTAACACCCACAATTTTTAGATAAATTAATGTGGTCACATTTAAAGTTTACTTCAAGTTTGATTTTTGAATTGGCTTTCCCCGTTTACACAAATTTTCTTAATAAGAGCTGGGTCAGAGGGTACACCCACCAATCAGGAATCTTCTTAGATGCCAGCGCCCGTACGCGACAACACAACACATATAATGTTTACTGGGGGCATGGAAAAATCGTCTCATTTGGTCCCGTCGGATCATCGGCAAGGGCGGAAATTTTTAAAACTGTCGTGAAAATTAAGTTTTTTTTTTTTTTAATAAAAACATTTTAAAATATATATAAAATTGATAAAGCGGGCGACTTTGCCAAAAAATAAAAATAAAAAAAATAACTCGTTGTTCGTGAACAGTTCGTGTTCGATTCGTCAATGAGTTTGTGTTCTGTTCATTCGATAAATAAACAAGACGAAAGTAAATAATTTTTTTTCGTTCGATTAGTAAACGAATCAAACACGGATAGCGATGCATTCGTTAGTATTCAAAATATTATTGTTTGAAATATAAAATAATTTAAAATAATTATATATAAAAAAATTTATGATATTTTAAAAAATTAAATTTTATAAATTATAATATATAATAAATTAATAATAATAATATATTAATATATTATATAAGTAATATGCTAATATATATTATATATTTATATAGTATAAGTTATATAATTAATATAATATATTATTTATATATAGTAATATTAAGGATGTTAAATTGGCTCGTCGTTCGCGAACAGCTTGTGTTCGGCTCGTGTTCGACTCGTTCGTTAACAAACGAACACGAACAGTAACTTCACGAAAAATTTTGAACACGAGTTTTTTTCAAACAAACTAAATTTCAAATAAACCAAACACGAACACAAGCTCTGTTTATTTGTGTTCGTTTTGTTTACACCCCTACGCACTCACACCTAAATCAGCACGAACAAATTTCAGTGGCCGTTTTGATATTCCCAAATTCAAATATATTTAATGAAATATTATATTAATTACATCTTATGGTATATGTATTATGACGTGTACATCAATTTCTCCGGCAACTGTTTTATGTCATTTGAAATTGTTTCCCAATTAAACAAATGAAAAAGGATTTTGTGATATATATTTTTATTAAATACTTTTAAACAAATGATAAAAAATTTAATTAGTATTGAATATTTAGCAGAGTTTTTATTGATGAATAACAAATTTTAGAAATGTAGTTCTGTACAAAATTCCTCAACATATTGGCTGTAATGAAATTTTTTAAATAGTTGTACTAATAATTTTTTTTTAGTAAATTGTTGTGAGATATGTACTTCTTGGCATAAAAATGAGACGCAATGAACACAAACAAACACGTATCGTTTACGTGGTTCGATCCAACTGGATCTACGTCCACGGGAGGGAATCAATCAAATAGTTCACTAAGACAAAAGAAACGGAGAATACATAGTTTATACATGGAGATGAGCCATCATCTTCCTTCTATGGCCTCCCTCTCAAGCGACACCTTGATACAAGGCCTCAAGATGCTCTCCTCCTCTCTAGCTCTCTAGCTTATTCTCTTCTCCTTTGTGGTAGCTTAAGATCTCTTCCCTTGCACTCCTAAGCCTCACACCCTCTCTATTTATAGAAGCAAGAGAGTGGTAGGTGGGAGGTAGGTGAGAGGTAGTTGAGCGGCAGGTGAGCGGTAGGTGAGATGTGGTAAGTAAGCGGTACTACATTACAAAAGTGTCCTTTTACCTTAGTTCAATAATTGAGGGTCAAAATAACAATTCTCCACCTTGACCCTCAATTGAGAAGCTTCGAAGTAAAGATTCCCTCCACCTGGCCTCTGAGAGGCCCTCAGCCTTTGCTTGAGTTTGCTAAGTCCAAACAGTACATGGACTTAGCAATCACGGTTCTTCCGATAAGAGAGTATAACCTCTTTTTCCTGACTCCTTGTATGACGACACGAGGGCCTTTGGTTACTCTGATGCATCCATTCTCTGCCTTGAACGAGCATCCGCTTGACTCCAGCGTAACTAAGGAAATCAGATTTCTTTTGAGCTCTGGTACGTACCTGACATTTTTTAGTACTGGTTCAACTCCATCAAACATCCTTATCCTGATTGATCCACTTCCAACAACCCTGTGAGTTTTATTGTCTCCCAGTAGAACGGACCCATCATTTTCCTGTTGTACTGTCTCGAACCAGTTTTTCTGAGGACACATGTGGAAAGAACACCCTGAGTCGAGGATCCACTCCTTACTGGATTCAGATTTTGTGATCACCAGGGCCTCAGCAGAATCGTAGTCATCAAAGGCTACGCTTGCTTCTCCTGATTCTCTTGGCTCTTCTTGGTACTTATTCTTCCTATCTGGGCAGTTCCTCTTGAAATGACCGTCCTTGTGACAATGATAGCACTTGAAAGATCCCCTTGATGACTGATTCTCGCCATCCTTGCTTGACCTTGATATGTACTGACCATTTCTTGAATCTTTCCTGTCCGATCTTCCTCTGACAATAAGACTGTCTCTGCTGACTTTCTTGTCCCTGTCATGCTTCCTCTGAAGTTTTTTGGCTATAATCAGAGATTAAACATCTTCCCGAGTAATAGTCTGCACCCTTCCATAGAGCATCGCATCCTTGAAATGCTCGTAGCTCTTAGGAATAGAGTTTAACAACAACAGTGCATTGTCCTCATCGTCCATCTTGACGTCGATGTTCTCGAGGTCGTCGATGATCTTGTTAA
>NW_018225045.1:32822-51284 GCF_001263595.1 Phalaenopsis equestris | reverse complement strand
CTAGGATTTCTTCCAATGAATTCTACCTGCTGCCCTTCCAAGAACTATGCTGAAATCACCAAAATGCTGTACTATTGTATAGCAACCAAAAGTTTTCAGCTTAAACCTATCTTTTAACGTCTTGCTGTCCAATAAGTTCTCACCAAATTTCTTACTCCCCCGGAGACCCCCCCTGCCTTCGCCAACCGAACGGAGAGCTCCGATCCCTTCTGACAGAGATCACGCCTGTTCACCGGAGAAAACTTCCTGTTCTGTGCTCGCGCCTCCTTCCCGTAGGCACTCCTCTGCGTCCAGCGGAACAAATCAGGAATTCCTCCTCTGCCTCTCGCACAAGAAGAACTGCCTCTCCAGAGCCGTCGCGCCTCGCCAAACTGCTCAGTTCTTCCTTCTTTGCGAACTCCCGAACAGGGAACTCCCCAAACAGTTCTCTGCGTGATCTCCGCCTCTTCCCTTTGGCCGAGCTGCTCGCAAGACCGAACTTCTGCTCTGAAATCCTCTGCTGGCAGCCCTGTCGCAAATTTTCAGCCCTCACTCGCAGACTGTTCCTCCTCTGTCTCACTGAACCGCACAACCTGCGGTGCAAATCCAGTCAATCAAAGCTTCCACTGCTCACCGAATCTGTAATCTGTAGCAATTCGGCTGCCTGCGGCGCGATCCGCTTGCTCCTCTGTTCGTGAATGTCAAACTCCTCTTCTTCGTCGCTGGCCGTGAACACCTTTTTCCAAGAAGTATGGATCTTCCCATAGACGATGTCAATTGTTGTTAGATATGTACTTCCTAGTATAGAAATGACACGCAAAGAATACAAGCAAACACAGATCATTTACGTGGTTCGATCCAACTGGATCTACGTCCACGGATGGAATCAATCAAATAATTCACTAAGGCAAAAGAAATGGAGAATGCATAGCTTATACATAAAGATGATCCCTCATCTTCCTTCTATGACCTCCCTTTCAAGCGACACCTTGATACAAGGGCTCAAGATACTCTCCTCCTCTCTAGCTCTCTAGCTATTCTCTCCTCCTTTGTGGTAGCTTAAGATCTCTTCCCTTGCACTCCTAAGCCTCACACCCTCTCTATTTATAGAAGCAAGAGAGTGGTAGGTGGGAGGTAGGTAAGCGGTAGTTGAGCGGTAGGTGAGCGGTAGGTGAGCGGTGGTAGGTGAGCGGTAGGTGAGATGTGGTAGGTGAGCGGTACCACATTACAAAAGTGTCATTTTACCTTAGTTCAATAATTGGGGGTCAAAATAACATAAATGTATATTCAAACACGGTCAGCATGAATCTCCAGATAATTTAACGGTCCAGATAAAAAAAATGTATGATGAAATGTGCTAAAAATTAGTTATTAATATAAAAATATCATAATGACCTGTAACTCACTAACTCCCTTATCAAAGCGGGAACTATAAAAAATTACCATAAAAATCTGTAACTCCATTCTTAAAGTTGGGCACTAATAAAAAGATTGTAATAACCTATAACTCTCTCATTAAAATAGGGGCAAGCATATAATTTTAGATTTCATCCATCTTTCTCATATTAATATAGAGCGCATAACATGTAAAAAGAATGGCTCTTCTCTCTTGACTTTTTTCATGTAGAACTCTTTCTCTTTCTCAATGTCTCATTCTCAATGTAACCACTTTTTTTGATATATAAAAGAGGTCAAAGAGTCTATAGATACTCCAATTTGCCAATACGTGGCAAGTCTATTTGTGCTATTTCTTTTTCCTTCTCTGTCTCTTTCTTTTCCTCCCTCAACTCCTCTACTACTCGGATCCTTGAACATGTCTTATAAGATAATTTGGGCTCAACATCTTAGATGGTGTGGTTAGCGTGGAGCCTGCTACCAATAAAAAGAGAAGCAACACAAACAAAGATAAAGACATCGCAACGACATTCCTAAAAGGGAGCCCATTAAAGAGTTAATGAAACACTAGATCTAGAGCCAGAAATGCTATTTTCATCATCTTCCTAGAAGCTTTGTCTAGGAGGAGAGTAGCGTAAAATGGATGGTCGACTCCTAATGATGGAAACAAACCAATCATTTGTACATGCACATTGCTCGTTCAATTTTGAGCGGTTGACACCTCATCCAACAAATAAAGGGAGAGTTACTTACAACTTACCTTATGCATGATAATAGTTTCTCTAGCATTATCCGAAGTTCAACTAACAATCAAGGAACTCAGTTCCAAGTGAGCGAACAAGACATTAACAACAAAAGACTAATTTCTGGGGCGAGTAAACAAAGAACTCCTCTCAATGGTGACCAAACAAAACACTGCCATACGAGGCAAACAAAAAAACAACTCCCCTCTGCGACGAGTTAAAAAAATCTCATATGGAGTGAGGAAACAAAAGACTACCCTTTGTGGCGAGCAAACAAAAGACTCCCATTTGCGGCGAGCAAACAAAAAACTCTCTTCTGGGGTGAGTAAGAAAAAAAATTCTCTCCGAGGTGAGTAAACAAAAGACTTCCTTCCGGGGCGAGCAAACAAAAAACTCCCATACAAAGGTAAGCAAAAGAAAAACTTTGGGATGAGCGAGTAACCAGTGGTCCGACTTAGCAAATGTGATAGACAAAGGCTATGACTTGAGATCAATGATATCACAACCGATGATTGTCATAGGAGCTGGGTCATGAGTTAGCACAAGAAACTAAATCAACGCAAGCGAATATCTCAACACAACACCGACCAAAGAGTCGATTCAGAGAAATATGCTTCCATGCCAGCGACATAGTTCAAAAGATATCTGAAAAGAGTGTAGAGAGTGTCTAAACAGAGAGTATCATCAGTGATTCATGTAATCATATTTTTTTTCTTTAAATTTTTTCTTGTTCTTAGCATGCATCAAGAAAATCGAGAAACTAAAGATGTGCACCCAAAAATGGTTTGCATAAATCTCGACTCAATTTAAAAGTCCAAATAAAAGGATAGAAGATGAAAATGCGTAAAAAATGGGCAGTTATTATAAAAATGCATCATAAAGATATGTTGTTCTGCTTTAAGTAAACCATAAAAAATACCATAAAGATCAGTAACTCCCCTATTGAAGTGAGGCATTAACAAAAAGATAATAATAATTTCTAACACCCTATTAAAATATGGGCAAACATGTAATTTTAAACTTGGCCCCTTTTTCTCATATAAATAGGGAGCATATAACATGTAAAAATGAGTCTCATCTTTGATTTTCTTATTTATGGAGAACTCTCTCATCTTATCAATGCAATCACTATTCTTGATACATGAAAAGTGTCAAAAAGCCTAGAAATATCCTATTTCATCCATGTATGTTGTTTCTTTTTCCTTCTCTGTCTCTTCCTTTTTCTCCCTGAAAGTCACTACTGCTCCAATCATTGGACGTGCCAAACAAAACAAATTTATATTCAAATATAATTTTTTTTTTAAAAAATATGTATTAACAACTTTTTATTGATGAAAAAAAAAGTTTTTAAATCGGCATAGTAGGTGCCGATGATTAACATTTTTTTTTAATTACATAGACTTAGTGGCTGATAGCTTAGAAATTCCCCAAATTTTTGAGAGCCCCACATTAAGGTATGCACATAATCTTCTTAATATATATCAATATTAAATATTTAACTTGGAAGATTAAGTACATAAATTCACAAGAACTGTGTAATATATGTACCATATATTTTTTTTAATATTTTTCCAAATGTTTTATAAGATTAAAGCATGCAAATAAATTAATTTTTTTATTATGAAATTAGTACCAACAAATATTTGTGCAAGTTAGGATTAAATCATTAATAATTTAATGAAATTCAAAAATATTAGTTTTGATTTTATTTTGCTCTTCCTGAAAATAATTGAAATTTATTTGATTTGAATTTATTTGGGCCAATTTGATATTAGTATTAAGATTTATTATATAACTATACATTATTATTTAATATTGTTGTGGTTTATGAATTATGTTTGCAAAAAAAAATAAAAAAAATGCTCAAGGGTAACTTAAGCTCTTAAATTATTTAAAATAAAATGTAATATATGTAAATGAATAATATGCTATATATAAATTATTAGGAAGATTTACGTACATGCCACTCAATTCTTATGCATTTAAAAAATTAATAATAGTACTACTTGTAATGCAATTAAAGAATTTAAGTGTTGTACAAATAAATATTAAATATACAACAACATAAAAATTAGATCATATGTATGCTAATTCTCCTAAATTTTTCTTCTATAAATTTATACTACCCAAATGTTTCATTTCACATAAAAAATATATTTACTTTAATAGGCTAAATGTGAAATACGACTCCACTCTATTAAATATTCTAAAATTTATTGAAATTGACAAAACAAAACTTTTATATAAACAAAAAATATTTTGTGAAGTATTTCATTTATTATTTTATTACTTGAAAAAATATTTTTTTTTCTAAGAAAATTATCCTTGTTGTGCACTGTGTAAGTTAATAAGTTCATAATATGCATTAATGGATATAAATCATAAATAATATTAATTATTTTGTTCATATTTTTTAATTATAAATAGAAGGTAATATGAGCTTGAAAGAGGATGAAAAATTCTGAATTTTCTCATAATTTCTCCATCAACTTTCCTTCTTTTTGGTCAACTAGAGACACAATTAATTCAATAAGGTAACATCGCCTCTCTTGATCCTCTGCGTTCCATGACTCTGGTGGCTAGGGTTGATACCATTTGGTTTAGTTGGTTCCTGTGGTTATTACAGTGAGCTTGTCTTTCTTTTCCACTCCCTCTCCTCTATGTTCTTCGGCTCAGTTTGGATCATTTGCCCATATTTATACCACTAAGTGTAAGACATTGGTAAAGGTGGGGCTCAGAGCTGGACTGTGTGATTCCCAACCTTAAGAAAGAACTTTCAACTCGATAAGCTACAGGGGTAGTCCCTGACCTTGATCCAAGTGATTAACCGTGGATCTTTATATGTTTTCATTTTAATTTTTAATTTTCATGCATGTAGAATTTTCTTTAGTAGAAAAAAGTAGTTAGGTTGTGAAAAGGATTGTTGTTTGAATTATATATATATAATATATATATATATGCGAAGTAGTATAGCCTACAGGATAATTACTCTAAAAAAGCTAGGACTATTGACAACCTAAGATTATCAGAGGTAGTAATCTTATCAAGAGTTAGTGAATAATATCATCGACCCTATCTTCTCCCTTATTGAAGGTCCTTGAGGTAGGATATATTATTCCAAACCCCACTTCGTATCCCCCGTTTAGCACACATTAGCATTACATTAGCATTATCATCATCTCCTCATCATCTCCTTAGCCACCTAGACCTCAGACTTACACAAGCCCGATGATCCATATGTGGCAAAAGAAATATCCCAATTTGCTCATAAGGGTTTAAATAATTTAGATAAGACCTTTATCCTTAAGCATTGGGTCATAAATGTAGGATAAGTGCTGTATGCCATTTTTTATTGATTTGGGTGAATTATCAGGTCTTGAGGCATAAGTTGGTGGGTCCCTAAAAGTTTTAAAGATGATTTTCTTGAAAAAAATATAATAATTTTAGTTATCTTCAAAATATTTAAAAGCTTGTAAAAGTGTTTGGGGCACAACCCTAAAGAACTTTTAAAGTCTTCTGAATCATTTCGAGTTCATTTAAACTTATTACATTGTTAAATTAATCGTCCAAGCTAAATAAAGATTTAGTGGTGATATTTTAACCTGTGCTCAATGAACCTTGATTATTTAAATATCTCATGAGTGGGTTAATTAGGTATTCATTTGATGTTCTATTTAGGAATTATGTTAGTGGATGCTCTTAAGGGAAAACTGATTTATTAAGGATATTGTGCTTATAATTAAAGTTGGGCTTGTAGTGCTTTGAAGGTATTCATTATTAATTCTATTTCCTTCTCTAACCCTCATTACACAAATTCAAATCAGGCCTAGTTCACTACTAAGCGCTTAAGTTTCCTTTGATGTATAAATTTGTGGTAAACAAAAATGTTGGATTAAGTTGATTTAATTATTATTGAAAGATTGTGCTTATCATCTAATCACTGATTAGGCACTTCAAATGAGTAAGTTAATATCTTCCTAGCTCAAGCCCACTACCTTAGAATCATCCAATTAAATCAACTTCCAAGTCACAATAATTTAGGAAAATTATAATTTTACCCTTGTTATAGGAAAAATGGTGAATTGATTTCTACCTCTTCAACTGTTATATTTCAAACATCAAAGAGAGTTCATTATCATCAATATTACCCATTCACCCTTTGAGTTAGCCTAAATTTTAATTGGAGCTTCGAATTCCATAATAATCATTTTTCCCTTGGGGTTTTCCACTTCATAATTCCTTAAATTTAACTCAAATTATTTGGAAATTTTCTTGGTACTCCACTCATTGGTCAATTAAAATATCAGAGCATAAATTATAATTTTTTGATTTATATTTCATTTTTAATAATTATTTTTACTCAAAAATATGGATTTTCAATGTTAATTAATTTAGTTGACCAAAATAAATCCTCTATCCTTAAGAAAATTATTGGAGGTTCGTCTATATCACAGGACCTTTAAGAAGAATTTTCATAATCTTTTCAATTTTATTTAATTATTATAATTATTTGCTTATTTTGATGATTAATTAAATAGAAAATACAATTTAATCTTAAAAATTATTTTTATATTTTTTCTTCAGTTCTTCTGAGTTCAGAGAACTCAGAGATACAAATTTTACATTTTTGTGATTTTCATTTTTTTATTGTAATTATTTAGTGCAAAACTAAAGAAAATACATTTTTGGCATTTAAAAATATATAACTATATTAAGAAAATTAGAGTAAAAATATTTTAAGTGGTTCCAAATGATCAAGGAATAATTTGTAGTATTTTGGTGCATTTTTGTATTTTTGTGATTTTTAATTATTTTTAATTATCTATAAATGAAAAAATCGCTCAAAAATGAACTTTTTATGTTAACATTAATTTTATTTTTTCTTGAGTGCCCCAGACTACAAGGATCACTCCAAACCACTTTTCATAACTTTCTAAATTTTTTTATTATAATTATTTTAGTGCAAAAATCTTATTTACTTAGAAAAAATATTTTGATATTAAAAACATTTCAAATGAGTCTCAAATTTTTACAGAGGTCCAATACATTCTTTATCTTCATTGTGGACCAATTTTGGTGATTTTTTGAATTATCTTTTATTTTCTTAATTACTCATGAGTTTTAATGATTTAAATACATGAAATTTTACCTAGACTTATTTGAACTCCATTTATATTTTCCTAAGATCCTCATACCATAGTAAACCTACCACAAAAAGTCTTATATTTTTTTGATTTATATATTAGTTATTACGAATTATTTAATTGAAATAAAAGTATCTAACATGAAAAATTAGGGCTTTTAATCTTAGGGGTGTCGTTTGACTTTAGAAAAATCAAAGAACACTCCTAGGCACATGAAGAGCAAACACTTCAAGTTTCATGTAATGTTGATTAATATTTAATTATATATGATTAAAATAAGTTATGGAGTATTTAATTAATTAAAAATAAAATAGATAGTAAATAAATTTAATTTGTAGTTCATAATACTCTCTTCTGTTCACTGAGCACAAGGGTATTTTTATTTTATTTTTATGATTTTTCTATGCGAAATTATAAATTTTCAAATTTTTTGAATTATTTTAAATAAAAAAATCTCTATTTTTCTACTTATCCACGCGGTGCCACATCATCCTTGAAGACTCTGAAAAACTACTTGTCGCGCTCCCATTCAACGCTTCCATGTGGGTCAGCTGCCACATGTCTCTCAGTTCTTACTTTCTTTTCATCCGACACGATCTAAAGCATTCATTCAATACACGCGGAAACAGACGAAATCCGTTCATCATCTCCACCAAACTCAACCCAAGAGCTGCTCATTTTCTAAACCTAAGATCTCGCTCGATACACAACAAAATCGCATGAGGTTTGTTCCTACACCATCATCTATGGTAGACGAACCTTTCTATACGGTCATATGCGTATGAAATACAAGTTTACTTTACAATTGATAAAACTTGGCAAAAATTTAGGGATTTTGAGTTATACCTTTGCCCAAGAGGTGAGGCCTCAATTGGGTTTGTTATGGAGCTTTTTCTTGGTCCCACAAACGTCTTCTAAGCGTTGAATTGATCTGTGGTAGGGTATGCGTAGGAGTTCAACCAAAGGGTGACACGGGTTTGATCAAAGTCTGGTGCAGAGGGCTCGGGACATGAAGCTTTTCATTAGGGAGATGGTTTTAAGGTCTGGTGAAGCTTGTGGAACAGTTCATTTGGAGTTTGGGGATATGGCCAGAAAATTTCTTGATTTTAGGTGGTGAAATTAAGATTTGGTTGTGTATTTGGTGGATGAAATCAGTGGGATTAAACTTAGGAAGGCTGGAGGAAGCTCTGAAAGAAAATTAGTAGAGTTTCCCCAAGGAATTGGCCACTTTCTATGCTTAATCATGGGAGGGGTGGTTTAAATAGAGAGGAAGGAGGGCTTAATTTACCAACCTACTGGGTGCAAAGTGTTGCCTAGGTGGAGGGTTGTGTGGCGCAACCATCCAATTGGAAAGAGCCACAATAGGTGGGTATAATTTTGGGTTCAAGCCATGGTGGCTCCCCTCAGGTTTGGCTTTTTCGACCACTAAGCCGGCTGGCCAGGCCAAGGGAGGTGGTTAGCTGGCTCAGGAAATTTCAGAGAAGTTTTAGTGGTGATTAGTCTCAAGGATTAATTAGGCTAAAGCATAGGTAAGTGGGTTTACAATTTTTAAGAGGGGATCTCCATGTTTCACGAGATCCTTGGTCCATGGATCCTTAGGTTATTTGATTAGAATCTTAGGGGGCTTAGGAATGACAAAGATGGTTAAACTTGATTAATGCAAAAAAGCTTAGATTAATTTGGATCTTAGGCTTGAAATTAGGGTTTGGGCTAAGAATTGAATTTGGGCTTGGTTTAAAAATCAATTAAGAGGTCAATTTAGTTTAGGATAATGTCATGAAGAGTTTAGGAAGTGAATTTGGTGAAATTTAAATGATCACATGACTTAATTTGATGAAATTTGGAATTGGGTCAATTTTAGGCATTTGACTTGGGCTTGGATTTTGGGCTTGAAATTGAGTTCAATTAAACTTGAATTTGATTTCAATTGGGCTTAGACATGATGAATTCTGATTTGGATTTGAAACTGAAGAGGTTTGAAATGAATTTGGTGGAAATTAAGAGTGATTTGGAGATTTTAGGGATATGGGGAAGCTTGGGAATTTTTTCCTATTTTTGTGAATTATGAGTAATTGAAGTTATTGGGTGATTAGGATTGGTTTGGGTGAGGTTTGGAATGATTTTGAAAAATTTGACCAAATTTGGGACATGGGGGTATTTTGGGAATGTTAGGAGTATTTTGGGACCTTTAAAGAAATAGTGGTGTTTTGGGCAATTTAAATGGTTTGGAATGGTTTGATTTGATTTTTAGGAAAGAATTGGCAAATTGAGCAATTTTGAGAAAATTAGAGTTTCAGAGGCATTATGGTAATTTTATGGGATTTTGGGGGTAGGAGAGCAAAATTGATTGTTTAGGTTAGATTGAAGGCTATTGAATATGCTAAACATAATGATGCCCATTGGGGGCCATGAAACCAATAAGCACCCTTTTTTGGGTCCTCCATGTGCTGGTCCTAGCCACCCCATATGAGTTTCTAAAAGAGTAGGGAAGCAGACTAAGTGGAGGTGATTTTATGGTTTTAGGAATGTGTGTGAGGGGTTTGAGTATTTTTGTGTGTTTGTAGGTCTGACTAAGACCAAACCCAAGCCACCCAGGGATAACCCTAAGGCCTGACAGTCTTATGGGGACTCCTCTTGAGCACACCCATGTGATTTTATCCTTTTAAGTTCTAGAGGTCAAAACTAAACATATGGAGTTCCAAGAAGATTAAAGAGGTGTTTAGAATTTCTACTGGGTAGGGTTCCATCACTAGTCCTCTAGGATAGTCAACATGAAGGTCATATGGCTAGATCTTAGGCTTCTAAGGAAAAAAGACCAAACCTCAACAAAAGTGAGGTTAATAAGCCTATCCAAAATATGATCCAAAATAGGTAAAATAAATTGGTCTTTCCTCGTGGCAGAAGCTAATTTTTAATAATTTATACATATACACTATCCGGTGACATGTCTAGTTGAAATTAATTCATTTTGTTTATTAAAAATCACCATAACTCCCTCTTTCTTAGGAATACAGTGAATAGGGCTAACCCTGATACTATCTGATATAAAATCGATAATACTCGCATGTAACAATTTCAATATTTCCTTTTAACTGCTTCTTTCATAATTGGATTTAATCTCGTTTGAGGATCTACCTAGAGTTTGAGATTATCTTCCATCAGGATTCTATGCATAAATATAGAAGGACTAATCCCCTAACATCTGCTAAGGTTCATCTAAAAGCTTTCTTTTAATTCCTCAAAATATCCATTAATTTCTCCTCATCTGAATGAGTCAAATTTCAGGATATGATAACTGGTAATGTAAATGACTTCCTTAAATAAGCATACTTTAAGTATGTAAGAAGCACCTTCATCTCAAATTCAAGGGGTTCCTCAAAAGACAGAAAAAGAGGTTTACTAGTTTTAGTTGTATCTAGAATCTTAAACCTTTCCTGAATAAATATTGAATCATCAATAATCAATAGGGCTGAATCATCCTAAGAGTTTGTAACTTCCTCATCTAAATTTGGCTATACTGATTTATCTTCATAAATTTCTTAGAAATGGCTACTACACAAATAATCATTTAAGTCCATCCAGAAACAAGCATCTTCATTTCCTTTAGATAAATACTTCATAGATTTAAAGACATTAAATGTAATCTTCTGATCATTTACTCTCATGATGATTCACCTTTTTCACATCTATCATAGCTCGTATAGTGACTAAAAAATTTTTACCTACGATGATTGAATTTTATTTATCTTTCTCTATATCCAACACAAAAAAATTAACAAGAAAGATAAATTTATCCAACATAACTAAGACATCATTTATAATTCTTATAGATAAGTGATCGATCGATCAGCTAGCTGAATGGTTACTGTAATAAGAGACACTTCTCTTTAGCCTAACCTTCTGAAGATCGATAATGGCATATGGTTTATACTTGCTCTAATATCACATTAAGCTTTTTCTAAAAAAATATTTCTCCTACCACAAAAGGGCTAGTAAGGCTCTCAAGAACCTTAAGTTTTTTAGGACACTTCTTCTAAATGATAGCATTGCACTTTTCACTAAGTGTAACTATCTCATAATCTCCAAACTTCCTCTTCTTGTTAAGAATTTCTTTCTTGGGCTTGACATAACTAGTCATTTGGTCTAGAGCCTTAGCAAAAGGAATATTAATAGTTAGCTTCTTAAATACCTCCAAAAATTTCAAAAATTACTGGTCCAATTTTTTATTGTTGGAGTCTTTGAGGAAATGGAGGTGGTAGTTTTCTTAAGTTAGTCTCTGTTGAAAAGACTGGTTTCTTTAAGAGTTTGGAAACATTTTCCAATGGTTTTTCAGGTTCTACAACCTCTTTTTCAAGTTCCAAATCTTTTGGAGCTACATCCTGATACATTTTGATATGCCTAAAAATGTACTATTTTTCATGCTTCATTTTATAATGATATTGCACTTTAAAGGTATGTTTTTTTTTTGTTTTGGTTGTAGGTACATCAAATTGAAGAATTTGGAGTGATTGGAGCAAAAGGAACAAAAATAGACCAAAAACGAGCAAACCGGAGCAAATCGGGTCGAACCGGGCACACCAGAGCCAAGGGGACCTAAACCGGACACTTAAGTGCCTGTAACCGGTGCTTAACACCCAAAATGGCGCTTAAGCACCACCAGACAGAGAGGGGGCGCTTAAGCGTCCAAAAACGGCGCTTAGGTGTTGGTGACTGTTTTCAGCATATCTTCTAGAATATACGTCGGATTTGGACGATTTTTGAAGCGGTGCTTCGTGCACATCTTAGAGAATTCATTGGAAATGAGAAAAAGGACTTTATAGAAGAATTTATGGCAGTTATATAAAGTTTTAAGAGGCACTTCAGGTATAATTTGGAAGATTCATTGAATCTGGACAGTTTTGAAGAGACACTTAAGCATCTCTTGGGAAATTATAAAAAAAGGCTTGGAAATATTTTTAAAACAACTCTTAGACTCTTGAATTAATTGAAAGAGGAGAAGAAGACTTAGAGAAGAAGAGCTGAAGGCTTGGGCGTGAGCCCCAAGCGGGGCGGCAATGTGAGAGAGAAAGAGAGAGAGTGAGAAATTTCTTCTTTTCTTTTCACTTTGTTCTTGGAGAGAATTGTAAGGAGATTGCTTTTGCTATATAAGGAGAGTTTGATTTCTATCAGAGATAAGTATTTTCATTGTACTTTGATTTGAATTTAGTACTTTGTTTTTAGTCTTGTTTAATGAAAAGTTCTTGTTGTTTCTCCTTGTGTAGTGAGTAGTTTTCTTTAATCTTCCCTCTTGTAATGAATTAATACGCATGTGTATGATATAGAATCGAGTAGAGTGAGAATATATTGTGATGATTGTTTTTCATTTACATGTAAACTTGATCAACTTGCATGTTAAAATCTGTTGTGAGAACATGTAAGATCCGTGATGGTATTGTCTCAATCAACTGTGGTAGAATCACATGAGATTGTATGGATGAGAATTTAGTCCATATAGTTGAGTGCAAATAAATAAGGAAATAATCTTTAATAGGTGTAGAATTAGACGACCTTTAGAGTGACAGGCTAAAGCCCCTAATTTGGTCCATTGTTTTAGGTTTTGATGCGAGATGTTAGCCTCCAGGTGGAGGGATAAGAGGAAACTCTAGAGTGAGAGCTAGTATCTTCCCTGCCTAGCCCGTCTTTAAAACTATTCAAATTTTAGATTAACCAATATTCTTTATAACATCTCCAGTAAGGATAAAGAATATAATTGCTCATATTTGTCATAATATCTCTCACTACTTGTTTTACTTTTACACATGTCACTACTTTCATTGCATGAGAAAGGCTACTTTTAATATATTAAAAACCCCACTTTCTGATTTTCTCTAAATATTTTAATTTAGAAGTAGAAGTAGTATTTTAGTGAAAATTTTAGGGTAAAATCAATAACAAACTTTTATCGACCTTCCAAGCTAGGGCGTATTATTCTAAACTAGAAATTCTCTTGAAAGTCACCGTGATTAACCTTGATCTCCGTGGGATCGATATTTGGGGCTTAATCAAAAAGCCTTATATTACTTGATAACAATATGTATACTTGCGTAGAATACCTAGAAATATAATTGAAATCCTACTTTGCTTGGGATCAAGTTTTTGGTGTCATTACCGGGGATTAAAATCTTCAAGTAGTGGTGTCAACTTCTTAAATTCTACATATAAAAAATAATATCATGATCAAGTTTTTGGTGCCGTTGTCGGGGATCGTAACGGTTGATCTTGACTTTTAGGAGAATTCAAGTTGAAGTAATTAGACTTAGATTAGAAACTGTAGTGTCGTAAAAATTATTTTTGTGTGAAAAGTGTATTTTATATGAAAAGTGTTGTGAAAAAACTGCTTAAGTGAAAAACAAGGTGTTTGTGAAGATATTTTGTAGTGTTGAATGTATTTTTTGTTTTATTTGTTTAATTATTAATGTATTATTGGTGTGTTGACGTATGCAAAGTAAAGGATATATAGGACTTGTGCCTTATGATCTTGAGTTAGAGATCCTGAGTTAGAAAAAAGGAAAAAAATCAAAAATAGAAAGGACTTGAAAAACTAGAAATGAAAAGTGGAAAACATTCAAAATAATAACTTAGAAAATCATCATAAATCATTGAGGGATTATGTAAATCCTATGACAGATGAGATTAACTCAAGTATATAAACCCCTGTCGTAGAAGCTGACCCGTTTGAAATAAATCCATCGATTATCCAACTAGTGCAGAACAACCAGTTTGGGGAACTCCTTCAGATGGATCTCTATTAAAAATTGGGAGGAGTTAACTCAAAAATTCTTAGCTAAGTATTTTCCACCTTCAAGGATTACTAAACTTAGAAACGATATTATCTCATTTTGTTAGTATAAAGGGGAATCAATATACAAAACCTGAGAAAGATTTAAGGAACTCCTAAGTAAGTGTTCGCACCATGCTCTGCCCGATTGGTTAATCATTCAAACTTTTTACAGTGGGTTAGTAGGATCCCTTAGGTCTACAATTGATGCTGCCGTGGGTGAATCGTTAATGTTAAAACCATTTGATGTAGCATATGCGTTAATTAAAGAAATGACTACAAATGAATTTTAATGGCCCTCTGCAAGGGAAAATCCTAAAAAGGTAGCCAATGTTCATGATACAGATGTGTTTGCAATTCTTGCATCTCAGGTTGCTACAATATCAAGGAAGTTGGACCAACTTGGAATGAACCAGCCTCAATTCACTTCAACAAGTGAGGAAAGTTCATTAGAGCATATGATTGATTTTAACTTATCATATGAGAATTTAAATACCATAAACAACCTGTATTCTAACTTTTACAACTTACGTTGGAAGAACCATCCTAATTTTAACTGGTATCATACTATTTGGGGTGGAAACAACAATAGAAAAAAAATCATGCAAATCCTAATGGAAGTTGGAATAATCAGAGGAACACAAACTATAGACCTTCATTTCCATGAAACTCTAACAATGATCAACAATTTGAGGATAAGAAGATGTCTATAGAAGAAGTGGTATTGCAAATGGGAAACCAGTTGCAAGGTCAAAATGTTGCGATTAGAAATATAGAGAATCAATTGGGACAAATTGTCAATTAACTTAGCAATAGACCCCAAGGAATACTTCCTAGCAACACTGAGATCAACCCTAAAGAGAAAAATGATGAACAAATAGACACTGTCCAATTAAGAAATGGAAGAGAGATAGAGGGCGTGGTTAGAAAAGAGAAAGAAGTTGTGAGAGAAACAAAGGAAACTAAAATACGTAAAGAACATGTTTCAAAGGATCTAGAAAAATTAATATCTCCAACTAAAATCAATTTAGAAAGACCACCACCTCCATTTCTTTAAAGACTTAGACAATATGAGTTGGATAAACAATTTTCAAAGTTCATGGAAGCACTTAAGAAGTTAACAATAAATATTCCTTTTGCTAAAGCTTTGGAACAAATGTCAAGTTATGCAAAGTTTATGAATGATATATTAAACAAGAAAAGGAAGTTTTGGGATTACGAGACAGTTTCACTAAGTGAGGAGTGAATTGCTATACTTCAGAAAAAGCTTCCTCAGCAACTTAAAGATCCTTGTAGCTTAACAGTTCCTTGTGCAATTGGAGAAAGATTATATGAAAAAGCTTTATGCGATTTAGGATCGAGCATTAATGTGATGCCCCTATCAATATTTAGAATGTTAGGTTTAGCCGATATTTCTTCCACTACTGTAACCCTTCAGTTAGCTTATCAATTTATCATTTATCCAAAAGGGATTATAGAAGACGTGCTTCTTAAAGTTGATAAATTTATCTTTCCTATGGACTTTATTTTATTAGATATGGAGGAAGATAAAAAAAATCTAATTATTTTGGGGAGACTTTTTCTTATTACTGGACAAGCTATGATAGATGCACAAAAAGAAGAGTTGACTATGAATATTAATAACCATGAAGCCACCTTTGATGTTTTAAAGGCTATGAAGTATCCAGCTGAGAGAAAAGATTATGATTGTTTTTGGATCGATGAAATTGATTATCTAAGTAAAAACCATTTCCATAAAAGTTATGAGAGTAAGTCAATAGATGAGATCGAAATGGACCTTCATGATGAGTTAAAAACGTTGTTTAAAGAAGACTGTATGTACGTTCACGAGAGGTGTGAAATAATGGATTTTACCGAAAACAGTAAAATTTTAATTTCATATGTTGAAAAATCTTATGAACAAAAAGGATCAAATTTAGAGCAAAAAGGTGAAAAATTGTGCAAAAGCGTTTTTGGCCCCTAAGCGCCAGATCCGGCGCTTAAGCGCCAGTTAAACAGAGAAGACCGCGCCTAAGCGCCGAGACCCTGCGCTTAGACACCAGTAGTAGTTACTAGAGGAGTAAAATCAATTTTCACGAATTTCGAAGAGGTTTTTGAGGCACTCATTGGCTTAATAGGTCATTGGCTTAATAGGTGGTTGTATCCACCATGGACGAAAATTATCATGAAAGGATGCGTCTGTTGGGAAAATACATCAAATCAAGACACATTTTAAAGAGATCCCAAGACACTTCTTAGAAAACTATAAAAGAATGAAGAGAGGCGGAATAATCAGAGGAACACAAACTATAGACCTTCATTTCCATGAAACTCTAACAATGATCAACAATTTGAGGATAAGAAGATGTCTATAGAAGAAGTGGTATTGCAAATGGGAAACCAGTTGCAAGGTCAAAATGTTGCGATTAGAAATATAGAGAATCAATTGGGACAAATTGTCAATTAACTTAGCAATAGACCCCAAGGAATACTTCCTAGCAACACTGAGATCAACCCTAAAGAGAAAAATGATGAACAAATAGACACTGTCCAATTAAGAAATGGAAGAGAGATAGAGGGCGTGGTTAGAAAAGAGAAAGAAGTTGTGAGAGAAACAAAGGAAACTAAAATACGTAAAGAACATGTTTCTAAGGATCTAGAAAAATTAATATCTCCAACTAAAATCAATTTAGAAAGACCACCACCTCCATTTCTTTAAAGACTTAGACAATATGAGTTGGATAAACAATTTTCAAAGTTCATGGAAGCACTTAAGAAGTTAACAATAAATATTCCTTTTGCTAAAGCTTTGGAACAAATGTCAAGTTATGCAAAGTTTATGAATGATATATTAAACAAGAAAAGGAAGTTTTGGGATTACGAGACAGTTTCACTAAGTGAGGAGTGAATTGCTATACTTCAGAAAAAGCTTCCTCAGCAACTTAAAGATCCTTGTAGCTTAACAGTTCCTTGTGCAATTGGAGAAAGATTATATGAAAAAGCTTTATGCGATTTAGGATCGAGCATTAATGTGATGCCCCTATCAATATTTAGAATGTTAGGTTTAGCCGATATTTCTTCCACTACTGTAACCCTTCAGTTAGCTTATCAATTTATCATTTATCCAAAAGGGATTATAGAAGACGTGCTTCTTAAAGTTGATAAATTTATCTTTCCTATGGACTTTATTTTATTAGATATGGAGGAAGATAAAAAAAATCTAATTATTTTGGGGAGACTTTTTCTTATTACTGGACAAGCTATGATAGATGCACAAAAAGAAGAGTTGACTATGAATATTAATAACCATGAAGCCACCTTTGATGTTTTAAAGGCTATGAAGTATCCAGCTGAGAGAAAAGATTATGATTGTTTTTGGATCGATGAAATTGATTATCTAAGTAAAAACCATTTCCATAAAAGTTATGAGAGTAAGTCAATAGATGAGATCGAAATGGACCTTCATGATGAGTTAAAAACGTTGTTTAAAGAAGACTGTATGTACGTTCACGAGAGGTGTGAAATAATGGATTTTACCGAAAACAGTAAAATTTTAATTTCATATGTTGAAAAATCTTATGAACAAAAAGGATCAAATTTAGAGCAAAAAGGTGAAAAATTGTGCAAAAGCGTTTTTGGCCCCTAAGCGCCAGATCCGGCGCTTAAGCGCCAGTTAAACAGAGAAGACCGCGCCTAAGCGCCGAGACCCTGCGCTTAGACACCAGTAGTAGTTACTAGAGGAGTAAAATCAATTTTCACGAATTTCGAAGAGGTTTTTGAGGCACTCATTGGCTTAATAGGTGGTTGTATCCACCATGGACGAAAATTATCATGAAAGGATGCGTCTGTTGGGAAAATACATCAAATCAAGACACATTTTAAAGAGATCCCAAGACACTTCTTAGAAAACTATAAAAGAATGAAGAGAGGCCTTAGAAAAGAGTCTTGAAAATATTGACAAGTTTTGAAAGTTCTTTTCTGGCGAGTTAGTTCGGAGAGATTTTCAGGAACCACTTTTTATTTACTTTATCCTTTTTGTTATTTTGTTTTGAGTGATTGTAAAAGAGAAGAGATTCAAAGGAACTTTAAGAGTTTGGTGGAGGACTTGAGATAAGTTTTTATCTTTTTATTTTAGACTACTTTTGGTTTTAATCGAGACTTGTTTTTGGTTTGACAATGATTTCTTCTTTTAAATTAAAGTGTGGTTTTGTTTTCTCCATGGATTCTAAGTAGTTTTCTTTATCTTTTGTTGACCTCACTTTTGGTTGAGGTCTAGAAACTTCTTTAATAGCCTAGGTCTAGCCATAGGACTTTCCTATTGACTAGTCTTAGAAAATTAGAAGAGGTACCCCACCATTAGAAATTCAAAACTCTTCTTTTTACT
>NW_018225045.1:0-26878 GCF_001263595.1 Phalaenopsis equestris | reverse complement strand
ATAGGGGAACTTGTCGGCCAATACATTGGTTTCGCAGACCAACCGGATGTCATAACTTTCTTTAGTTTATTTGATCGAGCCTCACTCTCAATTCTTGCGTTCATCCTTCGGGATAGATACATGATTTGAGATAAAGCGCTCTTTCATCTAAACTAGGAAAATTATGGGGTCAGTTTGACTTCATCTTTTTCAAAACTAAATTTTTTAAAAACGTCCTTCCGAAGCAGGCAACGGGATTTCAATTCCAATGACCGACAGCTTCTTACGGGCAAACCCCATACCAAAAATAGTGCCGACATCTTTCTTCTTAAAATGATAAGTAATTAAGTTTTGGATGGAATTTCTGGAGAGTATTGATCTTTAATGTTGGAAGAAGTTGTGATGATTTAAATCCATGCACTTCATTTACTTCTTGATTTGACCAATCCCGATGTTAAAATTTGTTTTGAGAACATGTAAGAACCGGGCTGGTATTGTCTCGGTCAACAATTGGAAAGAATCACATGAGGTTGTACGAATGAGAATATAGTCATATGATTGAGTGCAAATAAATAGGAAAATATTCATTGATGGGTGTAGAGTTAGAGGACTTTAAAGTGATAGGTTAAAGCCCCCAATTTAGTTTATTGTTTTAGGTTCTGATACAAGAATGTTAGCCCACAGGTGGAGGGAATCGAAGGAACTCTAGAGTGAGAGCTAATGTCATCCCTGCCTAGCCGGTCTTCAGAACTATTCAAACTTTAAATTAACCAATGCTCTTTATAGCATCTCTAGTAAGGGTAAAGAATATTATTGCTCATATTTGACACAACACAAATTGCGTACTTCCACAACAAAATTTATATAGTTATTACTGATTCATGATAAGAAAAAAGATATTTTAATATTAAATACTTTTCTTCTACAAAAAAATGATAAAGTATAATAGTACCACCTGATTGGGAAAAATCATTCGAAATAATGCAATGCTAGTGATTATGCTATTGAAGCTGTGTTAGGACAAAGACACAACATGGTTTTGAAAGTACTATATTATGCTAGTGATACTCTGAATGATGCTCAAATTAACTACACTACTACTGAAAGATAGTTATTAGCTATTGTCTATGCCTTTGATAAATTTAGACCTTACTTAATTGGAACTAAATGTATAGTGCATACAGATCATTCTACTATTAAATATTTAATGCAAAAGAAGGATGCTAAACCAAAGTTAAATAGATGGATACTTCTATTGCATAAGTTCGATTTTTCTGTAGTTGATAGAGAGGGAAATGATAATCAAATAGCTGATTATTTGTCTAGACCAGAAAAAAAATATTAACTAATTTTGTAAATAAAATTTTAGAAAATTTCCCTGACGAACATTTATATAGTATTGATGAAATGGATACACCGTGGTATGCCAATATAGTAAATTATATTATAAGTGATATTCTACCACCAGATATTAAGCATCAACAATTAAAGAAACTTATATATGATTCAAAATTCTATTTTTGGGACCCATATTTATATGAACAATATAAAGAACTAATTATTAGAAGGTGTGTGCATTAGAAGGTGTGGTGCCTTATGGAGAAACTCAACAAATAATTGAAAGATGTCATGATTCTGAATTTGGAGTACATTTTGGAACAAATAGAACTGCTTATAAAATTTTGCAAGCTAGATTTTATTGGCCTACTCTTTTTAGAGATGTTAACGAATATATTAAAACATGCGATCGATGTCAGCGAGTAGGAAATATTTCTAAAAGAAACGAAATGTCTCTAAATTACACAACATTAATTTCTTAGTTGTTTTTTATTATATTTTTTTCATGTTTCTAAATATAACCCCTTTCATTTTGAAGTTTAATCAAATGAATATGAAACAAGTCTTGTCTAATCAAAATTTCAAGTAAAAATTTGTCATATTTAATATTAAATTACTTTAAAAATTATATCATATCACTTTCAATTATTTAACTATGTAATCAAGCAAGTGCTAAATTTGATTTAAAGTGAATGTAATAAAAATATAATCAATAAAATTTATATTACGTTTGCCATAAATAAACGCAAATACTTCAAAAATTATTGACTAAAAATATAATCGAATTTTCTGAGCTAATATTTTATAAATATAACCTACAGTATAAATATAATAGGATCAAATTACATTTAACCAGTAATGTAATAAGTTTATAGACATCAGTTTAAATAAAATTAATTACATATAATTTACAACTTACTACTTATATTTTATTACTAATACTTAAAATTAAGCAAAAAATAAAATCTAACCTTATCATTAATCAAATCACAATGTTTTGGAGCTTGTTTTGATTCGATTTTATCATTCATTAATTTTTTTTAGAGTGGATATGATTTTGACAATATATATCCTTAACCGCAGTGCAAAAAAAAAGAAAAAAAAATTGTGCAAATAAACTTTATTGTTCACATTTATACCACTCCGATATTTTTTATCACAAAAAATGCATTTTTTCATGCATATTTCAGAAAATATATAAGTAAAAAATAAATTTTGGAAGTTTAGATATGTAAAAACATAGAAATTAAGTGATATGCATGCAAATCTTCCCCTACAAAGTAACAAACAAATTAGAACTGAATATCAATATTGCAAACCAGTTGCCATTAAGGAGTGACAGCGCCAATAGATTTCTTATTACGATTCAATGTTATTTAGATTACTAGGAATGTTGTATTTTAAAATTTACCCCAGCAATTTGATCAGCTTTTATTTATTTTACACAAATACATATTTGTTAATTCGGACCGAGCAAATAGGCAGAATGCCACCACGGATTGAAATCAAAATTTAAAAATTTCCAATGCCTACTTTGGCTGCTTCCTATTTTAAAAACTATATATATATATATATATATATATATATAGGCTGATGACCAAGCCGCCTGCTCCAGTCAAATCCAGGACATTGGACTTCCTATTCAACAATCAAAGTTTTCTCGTTGCCATCTTAGAATTATGCCCTCTTCTGTCATCCAAGTATCTTTCTTTCTCTCCCTTTGTCGCATTCTCATACGTGATTCAAGCTAACTTGATACATAAAAACGCTTATTTTTCTTTTTGTCTTAACTCTCCTCTATACTCTCTCAACTCGAATCCCCCTCATTTCTATTATTCTCTCTAACTCTCTTTGCTCCAACCTCCTTCCTCTTCTCCATGACTCCATCTTCATCAAGCTTCGTCAACTCGGAGAACTCAGCTCCCATCCTCTCCTTCTCCGCAGCTTCATCTTCCTCTAATACTTTTCTCAGAGGCGCAGAGGCTGCCATGGGAGAGGAAAGGTCAACCTCATGTTCAAGCTTTGGATTGAAGTCAAATTCGACGCCATGTTTGTTGTTTCCAAGTTCAGCACCTCTTTCTCCATATTCTTTCCTTTCCCTTCCCGGTGGTCTTAGCCCCTCCATGTTCCTCAACTCCCCTATGCCTCTTTCTTCTTCTAATGTAAGTTGTGTAAAAATATTTTCCTCTCTTTATTTTCTATTTTTCTTTTCATGCAAAATTTTTGCATGAGTTCTGGCATGCATCAAGCTTTCTGTTATAGTACTTTTTCTTGAACTAAAATGTAATTTTATATGAGCAGTCTTCTTTTGTGTTTAGCCAATTTTTCTGTTAAAATTATACTTTTCTACCATATTTATTGTCCATTTCTTATGTTATTCTCTTTAATTAATTTGAAGAACAAATAAAGAGTACAGCTTTTATTTTATGCAAATTATAAGCTTGTCCTTTTCATGCTTGCACAGATATTAGACTATCAAGCAATTGGGAGTAGTTTTCCTGCACAAACATCTAATTGGAGGGAAAACAGTATTAATAATTTTCAGGTAGAATTTAAGGAACATGACAAGTCAAATTCTAGTTTCTCACTCCAAACATCTACATGGCCTGCAAACTTGCAAACTTCTTCCTTCCATCCTTCTTCAATAGAATTTATAAGTTCTGTAAGTCAGTTTAACTCGTTAATTTCTCTTATTTATTTCCTTAATTCTTACACCACGATTAACCTTCTATCAAAACAAAAGGAAGAAGAAGCCTTCAAGATACATCAGCAATCATGGAGCTTTCAGCAGCAACCTCTACTAAGTTCAAACGAGATCCCAACCATGCAGACAAGTAATCAGGCCGAGTACAGTAGCAACCATTCAGCTAAAGGCTTCAGAGAGAGAAGAAAAGTTGAAGATGGGTACAACTGGAGAAAATATGGGCAGAAACAAGTGAAAGGCAGTGAGAACCCAAGAAGCTACTATAAGTGCACTAACCCTAATTGTCCAACAAGGAAGAAGGTAGAGAGATCATTAGATGGACATATAATTGAGATTATATACAAAGGAAACCATAATCATTCGAAGCCACAATGCACAAGAAAGAACTCATCATCTTTTCAAGGACTTGATAGTTCAATTCATCATAAAGAAAGGGATCATTCCATTAATGGAAAATTCTGCGTGACAAAGGATTCAATCACAACCGAGAATTCTTCTGCTTCATTTGGTGACGAAGATATTGATATGATTTCTCAGAGTTTGATAACAGGTGGAGATGGTTATGATGAGAATGAACTTGATACTAAGAAATGGTGAGCTTATAAATAACTTGTTATGCAAACTTGTTGTTTTACTTAATGACAATGATTTAATAAGAAATTAAAAAAAAACAAAGGAGCAAAAATGATTAGTTATGTAGTTACTTTTCTTCTATGGTTTTGTAGGAAGATGGAAGGCGGGGATGATGGGATTTCATATTTGGGAAGTAGAACTGTTAGGGAGCCTAAAGTGGTGGTTCAAACGACGAGCGACATCGACATTCTCGACGATGGATACCGGTGGAGAAAGTATGGTCAGAAGGTGGTGAAGGGGAATCCAAATCCTAGGTGAGCTTAAATATTTGCAATTTAGTTTTGTTACATGTACACACAAATGAATTGAAAGAATATTCAATTAGGTTGCATGACATTTCCAGTAAGTTATAAACTACTATCATTCACCAACCAAATAGTATGGTATGATAAGGGAATTGTTATTCCTTGTGCATTATTGAGTTAGCTGAAGTATTATTGATAAATAAAAAAGAACTTATATTTGTAGTTTCATAGGATTTATTTAAGATCATTTTTATTTTGAGTGCTTTAAAAAATAGCTAAACATATTATAACATGTCAATGATATTATATTTAAAAAAAAATTAAATAAAATAAAAATAAAAATTAATCTAAAGAGGCCGGAGGCCCTCATTGATTTAATTCTTATCAATTATTTTAAATTTTTAGGAGCTACTACAAGTGCACAACTTCTGGATGCTCGGTGAGAAAACACGTCGAGAGAGCATCAACTGATTTAAGGGCCGTGATTACGACCTACGAAGGCAAGCACAATCATGATGTCCCCATTTCTCGAGGTAGCATAGTCTTAGCAAACAAGACTTTATATGAAAATAATAGAAACAAAAACAACAATAACATCTACAACATGAACAACTACATCATGCCTATAAAGCCTTCAGTCGTTGAAAGTCGTCCTGGTCGAATGGCCTATGATTCATTTTTTGGCACAAAGTCTAATGAATTGGATGGCATTGGAATCTCCAAATTTGATGATTCAATGAATTTATTGTTCGCTAAATCATTGCAACAGCAGAATCAGCTTCAGCAATTACAGCAGGGTCAGATTATGTTAACGAAGGCCAAAGAGGAGCCAAGAGATGATTTTTTCATTGACTCGTTGCTAAACTAAAATTAATTCAGTTCAGGGAAAGGAGAAGTTTTCTTACTTTATTGACTTGTACGATGATTTGTAAAAAAAAAAAAGGAAATGTCTTATTTGTTTATTTGTTTTTGGGGGCACTTTCAAGAAAGTGGCCTTCGGGTCCTCTTGCTTGAAATTTCCAAAAGTTAGGGCGTGGCATTTTGTGCCGCATTGATACAAAAAAAAATATAGAAGAAATTATTATGTACCACCGTTTGTTGAGCATTTACATTCATACCCTCCAATTCGCATATGTTTGCGTGTGTGTATATATATATATATACATACATACATACATATATTAAAAAAAATAATGGCCGGATATTATACAAGCCCCGGAAATCCCTCGCGCATTAAAAATTCAAGTACCACACTTAATGCACGGGGGAATCATATTCCGGACCAGAGAGGACTTACAACTGACAAATATATAGGGAGAACATCTTAAATTTTCTCTTAAATTTATTCCACCAAATTTTTTCATGCCACATAAAAAGTATCACTGCATAACTAAAAAAAAAAAACGTCTTTTTATGGGTAGACAAGGTGTTATTATATGAAAAATTGAAGTTTGGGTGTTAGATTTGTAAATAGCTAAGAATTGAATGATATATATGTAAATATTTCTGATATTTATACAGAATGTTGCTTTCTGTTTACCAAATATGTGGTGGATGGGCTTTGAAGAGTATAATAACGCAGCAAACTAAGCTTCTTAATTCCTTAAATAAATACAAATTTTTTAGCTGTCTATTAATATTGACTATATAATTTCTAAATAGAACTTAAACAGTATTGCTAAGTAACATAGACATAAATCGTTCAGTGTGAAATTTATTGAACTCATTCATTTGAGTTTTGATTGCGTTGACGGGCTGCTTGATTCAATGACATCTATAATATCTGGCATGTTATTTTTAAATGTTAATTATTTCGTTCATCATCATCTTTAAATAGCTTTTCAAAAATGAGAGTTATGTCATATTTTATACGTCTTAAGAAAATTCATCAGATTACAAATAAATCCTAATACAACCTTGAGTTGGAATCTTTCAGAATTAAATTTAAGATAATGTGATCTCCTCTTCAAGCAAATTTATAGAGGAAATCCACAAATTACCGCTAGATAATTCCGATGATAGTAGAGAAGAAATTTGAGGTTGATCTCTAATACCGTCAAATTTGTGTCCAATTAGTATCGAACGTGATCGATGAAAATAATTTGTGACGGCTTTTACGACCCAAAATATCGACGGAAGCCAACTGTAATGCCATACATTCAGACTTGAACATTATGTATGGAATTTGCATTTGGTTTTGTGGACGCAAATTTGCATCTGACTGTGCGTCTAAATATCTTGTCGGTGAGGTTGATTTGCATCGGAAATTTCAGCAGTTATTTGTGTCGGACATATTCGTCGCAAATCAAGCGCATACATACAACAATTTAAAAATATATGTAGTAAAGAGAAATCAAATTTGTTACACTTAATCACAACAAATATCACAAACATTTACTCATCATCAACACAACACATAACATTTTGTATAGATATGTATCGACAATGAATCAAATAAAACTAACAAGGATTACACAGTCCGATAAAAAACCCACCAACAGAGATTTATAAAAACTAAATACAAAAATATATACTTAGGATCATGTCCAAACACTAAAAAAGAAGAAAATTACATAAAGCCCATATGGAGCATTGTAGGTGAAATCATCGTCATCCTCTCCTTTCTTTCCCTCGTCGTCATCCATTGAACTCCAAGGTCGCTTGCTACGACAATTAACGACCTGCTCCAACCGCGTGATGTTGGCCTCAACTCCTTGATGCTCTTCACGTAGCTCACAGACCTCTTTAATCAAAGCAGCAATAAGCCAGACAAGTTCATTATTCTCTGATGATGATGACGTCGAACACTTACCGCATACCCTCTTCTTTTTCTTCCCTGCAGCTTGCTACCTCTGCATCTCATAATTAAATTTCTCAGGGATAGACCAACCGCCACTACTACTAGCAATTGTCGAGTCTTGGCTCTGCCTCTAGCTCTGTGTGTCGAGAATGTGCTCATAATCCTCTTATATAATTAAAATCAATGATTAATTAAAAATTTAAATAATATTGTTAGAAAATTACAAAAAAAAAATTTTTTTTTACTTACTACTAGCAGTTATGTTCTCAATCATCGATGTGTTCGGATATGTAAAATAGTGAGCAGTCAGTTAAGCTCCTAAGGCCATGTACTTGAAAAAAAATAATTAGTATGGATAAAGACATTATTGTATTATCGAGTATTTTGTCAATCTGACCAACTTCTAGTATAGCTTTGTGTACGGGGCCAATCCTCGAATGTGTAGTGTGGCGCCTATGGCTCCCTCAGTCCTCTGATTCTACTAATTTGTTTCCCTCTTCCTATGATAATCGTGATATTCCCATGATCTAGTTAACTATAACCAAATCTCCTCCATAACCCGAATTGGTTGCTTCCATATTGCGGATTGTCATGAACATATTATTGAGCTGATGCTTAGCAAAAACCTCAAAAACTTACTACATCTACCGGTGATGCTCTAACAACCAGTGGAATAATCTGTGTAAAATAATTAAAAAAAAACTACGTAATATTTATTAATGTATCAAAAAAACTTAAAATTAAAATTTTAATTCAAATTACATGATTTTACCTCAAACTTTCTAAATGATATGTCTCAAAACACGATTGAGATTTTTTTTTGAGCAAGCAAATTATATTAAGTACTGATAAATTGAAAATTTATTTTAACATGCATATGATTTGAATGATTTCAGAAATTCTTTTTTAATATTTTTGCTTTTGACAAAGTCATCATCTTTATTTAAAAACAACTTGCTAATATTATTTCTATTTATATTCTCAAGTTAATATGACATTCTGAGTAATGACTAATATTAAATTTAATAACTAAAAAATTTACTTTATAAATAGTTGGACTTTGTTACAGTTTCGAAAAACATATAACGTCATTGCTTAAAACTCTTTATCACTGAAGTAGCATGTACCATGCCACCCTGATGCTTCATCTGACATCTGAAATAAAGATAATTTAGACTATGAGGAAATCTCACCAACAATTTGTTGTATTTTTTGTTCTTGCTCAAGAGATTAAGAACATAATGTAATTTTCATGCAACAAATAAACATTGCATTCAAGCTCTCTAGATGTGCTTTATTCTTACCAGTTTTTTTTTAAACCAACAATATATAGAAATTTTTTTTTATATTATGGTAGTAGATCATTCTAACATAAAAAGTAGGGCATCGAGTGGACATACCTTTCAATTGGATACATCCACCTACAGTCCACTAGACCCCAAAGTAACTTTAGACCATAGAAGTGTGGGAAGATGGTCCATAAAGTCAAAAAAAAAAAAATTAGGACAAAATATCTGCAGGATTTTACATCATATTAATGGAATACTCATGTTTAAGGTTCTTTTCAAAAAGACTCGTAGTTGCAAGCTTGTCTTATCATCATATGATTCTTTCTTTGAAATAAATCTCAATTCAAAGAGAAGAGAAATACAAAAGATAGGATATATGACTAAATTTAAACGAACAAATTTTAAAAGGAAATAAGGAGGGCTTATTTAAAGTAATCCTCATATGATAGGTCAAGAATGTACGTCCAAAGATATTTGATCAATACATCTTGAAATACAATCCACGAAGAGAACCCATTCATAAGCAATCCACAAAGAGAACCCATTCATAAGCCACTCATGTAACTAGTGATTCAAGCATTTGTGTTTGTTCTTGGTTCAGGAGTACTCCCAAATGATCGTATTCCTTTGGTTATTTACATCTTGGGGGGTGCTAATGGATACTCCCGATAAAATTATTTATGATCGTATATTATTTATGATATCCAATTTTTTGAAAAACCAAAGGATTTTATCATCTCAAACGGGAGAATACCGATGCTTTTGATGCCTATGCCAGGCCATAGGGTAGAGGGTGAATCACTGTATCAACTATGGGAGGAGGTACCTAGGTATGCAAGGCTTAAGAGATGACATCAATAATTTTTTTAAAGGAATGACATGGCTCAAAGGAGGTGTCAACAGAAAGGGGAGGAATCCCTAAGTAGGTAGACGTGACTGAGTTTGAATACAATGAATCCATAAGCTTAAGCTATGGAGAATCTAAGTCTACCAAGCGGTGAAAGTAGTCAACCCAACCCAACCAAGGACCCCCTCTTAGCTATCCATGAATTGTGTCGTCTAAGGCAATAGCGGTAGCCCTAAGATTAGAGGGAAGAAATCTCTAATTCCTTATTACCCTTTAAGAGGTGGGATAAATAAAAATTGGACTTATGATTGTCAATTAAATGAAGAAGATGCCGCTAGAATGAAAAGATAAAAGGGGTTCTGGTTACAGAACCATAACAACCCCACAAAAGACTTATTCCTTGTCTAAGTCGAGAAAGCCTCTAACACCCTAAACAACCTTCGAAGTAGAAAGGATATGCTTGACCAATCAATTGAGGGAGCAAGGGGAATCTCCTTAGAACATGAGAATAATGCAATTGTCTATAAATTAATTTATGTGTGGAGGAAAAATTAGGGATCACTTGGGAGATGTTTATGCAATACAACCCATTTTAAAATCAACCCGAAGGACAAGTAGAAAATTAAAGGTAGGGAATAAAATTCTCATTTTAAAATAGAACAATTTTAAACCTAAATTTTGATTATTTTTTATTTTTTTATTATTAAGATTTTTTAAAGGGTATTTTTGGGTCCTTATAGAACCTAGATTTGATTTTAATATGATCCAAAACAAGCCACAATCAATAAAGAGTAAATAGTAAGCAAAATTCGCAAAAATGAAAAAAAAACAAGCCAAATAATATAAAAAAGGTTGGGTGTTGTTGGGTGGGCAATATATCCTAAAAAGCATAAAAAGAGGCCAGACTCCGCAAGTACATGCATGGTTTTAGCTTTATACAAGCATAAAGCTCAAACTTAAGATACGAGACATGAGCAGCTGCTCATGGTCCCCGCCACATGGTTGGTGCGTCAAGCACCTAAAAAACCATGTCCTTACCTCTTTTCTTATTCTAACTCTTAATAAATTTAAATATAAATACATGAAAAACTACCAAAAAAACCTGACCAACATAAGAGTTAATACAAGTTATATTCATACAATGCATAATGAGCCATGTTTGACAGAAGGGGTGATTAATGACACCTGTAGAAAGTGTGAGGTTTCAAATCATGTCTTGCTTCACCCTTTTTATTTATTTTTAGGCATAGCTCCTTGCATGGAAAACCACCTCTAAATATACTAGCGTGCATGTTTTACAGCCATTAAACACACGAAACAACAGATAAAGGATGATTAGCTAGGGCACAAACTATAGAACAAATAGCTAGGATATAAAAAAAACTACCAAAAAACCCTAGTACTAACCTAGGAAACCATCTACTGCATGGTGTCATAGTCACAATATCTATATGTGTGAAAGGTGTAGAGGTGAAGGCTACCATATGGCATTAATGTGGTCGCCAACAACAACCCCATTTTAAAGATTCAACGGGTCTAAAGTATATCACCTAAAAGGATTTTAAAAGCGTTGGCCTCACATATGACCTAATTTTGCTAATTTTATAAACTTAAAATAAGGTGGACATCATAAATTAAAAATACAATAAGAATTTTTTTTTTAAATAGGGCCATTAAAAGCAGGTTCGTAACATGCTAGGTTACATATGCTAGAACTTTTGGAACTGTAGCACGGTCATACGTGTGTTGATCCCGTTGTAATAACTCACATTGTTCCTAGAGATTTACTCTATAAGCAAAGCTCATTAAAGTATTGACCTGACCCGCAATTACCCAGATATTTATATTCCAAGAGATTGTCAAAACCTTGGCCTGAATTATATTTAGTGGCTAGTGTGAATAAACAAAAATTTTTAGAAAATAAATAGTAAGTTTTCACATTAGGGGTACCACTCAAGTTTACGTATCGTTTCAAGTAATATTGAGTTTTCCTTAAAAATCTCAGTATCGATCCTATAAGGAAGCTGTAACTTATTGTAATGACTTAAAATAACATCTATCTAAATTGCAGCTCAAAATGGTAGGAGAATAGTGTCAAAATATTTTTAAAGGATTAAAACTAACTTTATGCTCAATCTAATTTCAAGCAGAAAGTAAGTGCAAATTTTCTAAACTAATAATGTTTAAACGAGTTCGAATATTATGAAAAGATCATTCCCCTTGCAAAGAGATCTTAATTAGTGTAGGATTTGATTATTTTAAAAATATAAAATGTTGTATTGTGACAAATAGGAGCATACCCATTCCTTACCCCCTCTTGGTGGATGCAAAGAACATTGGCTAATCTTATGTTTGTTACAACTTGTGTAGTAGTGCAGAGTAGATTCTAGTCTCACGTCTAGATTAACCCACTGTGCCCTCTCTATATGACCAATTATGGACCCTTAGATCAAAACTCAAGACTGAATTGATAAGAGAATCTAACTTTTCACCCTATAAACATCAATTCTACACCCATCAAAACTTATCTCCCTATTTATTTGCATTCTCCTTAGATTTTGATCTCCCTCCTTGTAAGGTTATTATGGCATTCCACATCATTAATTCTCATCACATGGAGAAAGAAAGAAAACTACTAAGAATTCATAGAGATAACACAAAAACACATAGATTTGTATTTAAGATCAAGTTTAAACAAGAAAGTATAACTTAAACAAAAAGAAAAAATAATTATCTCCTCAAACAAATCCTGAAGTTCTTTTGAAGCAATCTCCAAACTTTTTTTGCAAGCTTCCAAAGAAAATTCACTAAAAACTCTACTCTTCTCTCTAATATAGTGGATTATTTAAATAATCTAAGTTTTCCTCTCATGAAAAACCCCTTTTACTCTTCTCCAACATATTACATAAGAATCTCAAAATCCCCAAGAGTCTGCTCAAGAACCCCTTCAAAATTCATCCAAATTAAATGCATCTAAAAAAAAAACCTTCACTAGTGCCTAGGCGCCAGTCTTTATACGTCTCTGGCGCTGAGGTGCCAAAAGTGGCGCTTAGGTACCACTGCTCCACGACATCGTTTTGCCTCCATTTTCTCTCTTTTTTCCTTTAAACTACATTTCCTATACCTGAAACCAAAAACATGAAAAATACATTTCATAAAGCACAATATCATAAAGAATATGCATAAATGAAAATTAAATGTATATTTAAAATAGATAATTTTGAGGTGTTTCAATTTCCACAAACTTAAATGTTACTTGTCCTCAAGTAACTCTTTTCATATATATAAAAAATTATAGATCATGGTAGTTGGTTTTACTTAATGATTTCTATAGTTTTTGTCTCATAAATGCAATAATGAAACTTTAGAAAAATTTTCAATAACTCGGGTTAGAACCAAAATATAAGAATATATAGTAATCAAGTCTAAAAGTTCTGATTTTCTATTCATTTGAAGAATAACTGTAATTTGTCACACTTAGGAATCCCAAAAAAATGAAAAGAAAAAATTTTTCATGAGAACTCTATTAGTAAAGATGCTAATACTTTTAAAATTAAGAGTAAGGTCAGAAATGTACTTAATTCCCTTTCCTTAAGATAATTCAAGTTAAGCCAATTTTTTATTAGGCATCTTCTCAAGCTCCTCCTCACATATTTTTTTTCTTTTTGTTTTTATTTTTCTTTTGATTTTACTTTTCTTTTTCTCTTAGAATCATTTTAAATCCTTTATTTTCTTTTCTTTTATGTGAGGATTACTATATCTTGATAGCCATTAATGATTTTTAACTTCACTATCCACTTCTTAAAGTTAAAAACTTCTTACATTTCTTTACTTGATAATGTGTATTAGCTTTGAAAATTATGTTTCATAGAGTTTCAATTCTTCTTGAAATGTATATCTAAGTTCCTTAATTTTTCAAAAATACAATTTTCTTTAATTCGAATAGAAAACACATAATCCTATACACTTATAATAAATATCTTAACTCTAGAACTAAACTTTATCATCTAAAACTTTTACTTAAGTCTACTATGACATTTATAAAATCAAAAACATAATTATCTAAAGCTAACACCACATACCACAGGTTATGTTAAAATAATTTTAAAAATATGATTTATTGAGGATAAAAAATGTTTAGTTTTAAGTTTTTCTCCCTTCCCCCAAACTTAAATTTTTAATTAATTTAAAACATTATAGTTCATAATAAGCATAAAGAAAGAGAAAAATCTAAAGGTTCTAAAAAGAAAAGTAGTACGGGTACAAGTAGTAATAACTGGCATTGAGTAGTAGTAAATCTATAATCAAAATGTAAAGCATAAAACTTGCAAAGTAAAATACTACTCCAACGCATAGGCCAGTATAAATAAATAGCAGCAAATACAACACATTTGCTCATTTAAGTAACTAAAATGTTTAACACACAATCTACTAAGAGTACATGAAAGTGACTAATAAAATAAATTGGCATGAAAGATTAATAACATAAAATAAAAAACGATCTGCTCCTCCTCCTCCTCATCACAATTGGCATTATCAATCGTTCTGTGACTCTCATATGGAGAAAATATGGGGCACGTAGGAAATTCAACTGAATTTTTGCCCCTCACATCAACAGTTGTGTCATAATCACTCTTCCTCTACAAATATTGATCAAAATGGTCCATTTGCTCTTCAACATTTTGCATCTGCCTCTATAAAGATAAAATATCTCCTTGTTGAATGAATAGTTGCTCCATGACAGCTCCAAGGAAGGAGCACCAGAAGTAGTAAGTTTCGAGGCTGAAGTTGATGGTGCATCAGTAGCTCTACCTCAAGATCTTCCACAAAATTCCACATTAGCCCATCCAATAGGCTTTAGTGGCTGGAGCAACTCCTCACAAGACTAAAATCTAACTTTTGATTGTTTATAAAAAGTAAAAATGAGAGAAGAGTAGTCAAAATTTGTTGTAGTCCCTCCTTTAGAAAAATGAGAAATGTTCTTATAAATCAGGACCCAACATCGATGGACTTCATCATTTGAATGCAATAGTTCCAAAAAGCCTATCCCAAGGAACTTCACTCAAATGGTTAGAAGGGAGAAGATGAGAAAAGATAAAATAATTCCACGCTTTAGATGAGGCATTCAACCTAAAAGATGTAAAATTAACCTTTTATTACCTCTTTCCTTCCAAATTTCACGTCCATCTGTCAGATATGAAATAATTTCCTCCAGCTTTCCCTCAGAAGGATCAAAATCAGCATAAAAGCAGTCAGTCACATCAGACAACCAGAATAATGTGTTAATCCGAAAGGGATTAAAATTAGCTTGCCTTTCTCAAATTAAAACCATATCATTAGTCTCTTTAGGGAGATTCACATAAAATTCCCAAGCAACAGAAATGATGGCAACAATAGTAAAATAATAGGAACATTCCTAAATCTGGGATATGATAAGGCTTTCAGTGGAATCTTTAGGAGAAAGAAATGCCCGCTCCAGAATAAGTTTCTTTAGAATAAGATTTTCACTGTATCAATCTTGAGCTGCATGACTAACAAACTATATAGAATAAAAAGTACTCTTGCCCTTATCTCTCTTGATTTTAGGAGCCATGATTCAATCTAAAAATATTTGAATAAAAATAAAAAAAAAAACTCAAAATTAGTTTCTATGGACTCTTACAAGAGTTTTCCAAGCAAAATTTTTTTTTGCCATGCATTCTCCACCATTTCTCCCAAATTATCAATGTTTTGCTTAATCATAACATAGAGAAAATACATGGTGAAAATCAAAATTTCCAAAGGCAAAGTAAATCTCTTACCCGAAAATGATGATTTCCAACATTTTTGATCCAAGAATTTTTCGAAATTGGCAAGAAAGAGAAGCCTTAAGCTATAAAATCGTGAAAAAGCGAAGAGGAAGATGAAGCATAGCGAGTATGGTAGGCGTCAAATCAAGATTTTCAATTTAAGTTGTTTCAATTGGCTCGACACCAAGGCATGAAGTTGGGTGCTTAGGCACCAGTGCTCAACAATACATATTATGGAAATTTTTATCATTTTCAAAAGAGCCCAGCAAATCTAAGATTTTGGAGCCCCAATATGTCAGATTAAACAACCATTTTGAAAGTTAATTGGCTTCATCATCATTCCAATAATTATGCACGCAACTTCTAAACTATTATAATTAAGTCAATCCAATCCTTCAACCACACTAAAAAAATTTTTAACAACACAAACTGAACTATTTTTCTTATAATAATCATAAGTTCAATACAAACGTATATAACATCACCTCAACATAGGCAAACACAAACATGAAAGTCACTTTAAATACAAAGTGGTGCACCACTAAGTAAGACTCAGTACTAACAAATTTTCTGCATAATCATCCGTTAAAGAATAGTTGTTCACGATGTTGTCACCCACCTTTTTACCCACTAGATAGTTAGGATCGAACATGTGGTAGAATGGAGTGCGAGGGAAATCTTGATAAAATTTATCATTTATTCACTTATTATTGTGATACATGCTCTCTTGATAATCCTGAAAGCATGCCATGTTGTTGAATTAGAGTTACAACTGCGACTCCAAGTGCTCATACTGGTGGTACATATCACTCAACTTCTTGTGCAAAAAAGATAACTCCTCTTCAATCTTCCCCAATTTTTTTTTTGTAACCCACTCCAAACTTAGTGCAAGAAATCCATTGAAATACATTTACACATCCTTATGCACAAACTTATTGTCTTCAAACTTTCCTTTATTCTTGCTCTCCATGGATGCCATGATCTCAAGATTAGGATGTTTTTTCCACTCTTCTCCTAGCACTTAGAATTATGAAAAAGATGTCTCAATTCTTGTCCCCATTCATGTAACTAGAGAAGGAATGATCAAAAATCAAATTTTGGTGTTTTTTGGGAGTTATTCGAACTGTGGTGCCAAGGCACCAGATTGGGCACTTAGACGCTAGGCTCGTAGAAAAAGGGGCGCTTAGGCGCCAGGTTCGACACCTAGGGTCCAATTTTCATGTCACAACCTTATATTGATCAATAAATGAATGTTTGTGCCATCTTAATCATGTAAGACTCCTTATAACTTCAAGAAATCAATATAACAACAATCACTAGTCAAATCAATATACACCAATAACTATGGATTATCTCCCCACACAACACTTAGTTTTGACATCGTCAGCCCGACATATCCAATGTTTACTCAGGTTGACCCAGCATCAGAAACTCCTCAAGTGTAAGACTACTTTTACATATGTATTTTTTTAATCATTGTCCATTTACCTTAATCTTTCTTCCACTTTTTGGATCTTCAATATCAACCACTCCATAAGGATACACTCTATCACAATAAATGGCCCCAACTACCTGGACTTAAATTTTCCTAGAAATACTTTCAATCTTGTATTATATAATTAAAATTCTTTTCCAAGCTCAAAATATCTTTTCATAATCCTCTGATCATGCCGATTTTTCATTTTGTCCCTATAAATTTTAGTATTTTCATAAGATTCATTTCTTATTTCATCAAGCTTATTTAATTGTAATAATCATTTCTCTCTAGTATCTTTCAAATTATAATTAAATTCTTTCATGGCCCATTAAGCTTTATGCTTTATTTCAACTAGTAAGTGACATTCTTTTTCATATATGAGCCTATATGGAGACATTCCTATAGGAGATTTATATGCAGTCCTGCTCATAATGCACTATCTAGCCTAGCAAACCAATCTTTCCTATTAGGATTAATAGTTTTTTCCAATATTCTTTTAATATCACAATTGGACAGCTCAGCAAGACCACTAGTTTAAGGATGATAGGTTGTGGAAATGTTGTGCTCAATTCCAAAAGTTTTAGTTAATGTTTGAATTATTCTATTCTTTAAATGTTCCTCATCTGTAATAATCACCCTTGGCATTCCAAATCTAGTAAAAATATTTTTCTTTAAAAATTTTGTGACACTCTTAGCATCACAATGGGGTAAAGCAATAGCTTCAATCATAGCTATCAAAATAGAAATTTTCTCATAAGATGGTATAAATGGTCCCATAAAATCTAAACCAAAAACTTCAAAAATTTTAACCTCTAAAATAAAATTTAGGGACACTTCCTTTTAGAAATATTGTCTATTCTCTGACATCGATCACATGTTTTTATATAAGCATTAACATCTTTAAATAAAGTAGACTAATAAATTCCAGATTGTAAAATTTTAAATGCAATTTTATCAACCCCAAAATGTCCCCAAAAATCTGCTTCATAAAATTTTTGAAAAATTTCATGAGTTTCTTCAATTGGCACACATCTTCAAATGACTAAGTCCTTGCAATCTTTATATAAATAAGGGTCATCCCAAAAGTAAGATTTTGCACCATGAATGAACTTTTTCATTTGATGGCTATCTAATCGTAGGGTAAAATATTACTAACTAAGTAGTTAACTATATCAGCATACAATATTGCCAACCAGTAATCGCATATAATTGTTAATATGGAAAATTTTCATTTATTTCTTCATTAAAGTTACCATTATTTTCCCATTCAAGCCTTCACAAATGTTTAGCTATCATATTATCATTACCCTTCCAATCCACTACTTGAGAATCAAATTCTTGCATCATAAGGACCCATCTAATGAATCGTAGTTTTGCATCCTTCTTAATCATGAAATATTTAATAACAAAATGATTAGTATGCACATTGCATTTATCTCTAATAAGAAAAGTTTTAAATTTACCAAAAGCATACACTATAACTAATATTTTTTTTTCAGTAGTGATGTAATTAATTTGAGCTTCATTAAGAGTTTTACTAGTATAGCATATAACTTCAAAAAATTTATCATTTTTTTCCCTAATACAACCCCTATAACATAATCATTTGCATCACACATTAATTTAAAGGGTTCTCAACTAGATGAAATAATAATAAGTATAGTGATTAATTTTTCTTTAATAAATTGAAGGCATTTAGACATTCCTCATTAAAGTCAAAGTTAGTATCTTTTTCTAAAACATGACATAGAGGCTTAGCAATTTTGAAAAAAATCTTTAATCTATTGCCTATAGAACCCAACATGTCCCAGAAAATTTATTACTCTCTCACAAATGTAGGAGGTGGTAATTCTACAATAACTTTAATTTTTGCAAGATCTGATTCCATGCCATTTTCATATATCTTATGTCCTAACACAATTCCAATAACTTTAATTTTTGCAAGATCTGATTCCATGCCATTTTCATATATCTTATGTCCTAACACAAGTCCTCCTAAAAACATAAATTGACATTTTTCTCAATTGACAACTATGTTTATTTCTTAGCAGCTTTTTAAAACTCTTCTTAAATGGTCTAAACATGAATTGAAAGTGGTTCCAAAATCTAAGAAATTATCCATAAAAAATTCAATTCCTTTCTCTATTAAGTCACATAAAATTGACATCACACCTCTTTGAAAATTTGCAGATGCATTGCATAATCTAAATGACATTCTTCTAAAAGAAAATGTCCCATTTAGACTAGTACATGTTGTTTTCTCTTGTTCCTCAGAAGTTATGGGTATTTAGTGATATCCATAATATCCGCCCAAAAAGTAAAAATAATGACGCCCAACTAGTCTATCCAACATATGGTCTAGAAAAGGTAGAGAAAAATGATCTTTCATAGTGGAGAGATTTAATTTTCTATAATTAGTACAGATTCACCACCCAGTGACTTTTTTAGTTGGAATTAATTCATTCAGCTCATTAACAACTACAGTCACTCCCCTTTTTTTAGGAACACAATGAATAGGGCTCACCCAATCACTTTCAAAAATGGGATAAGTAATTCTAGCATCCAACCATTTTGAAATTTTTTTCTTAACAACTTCTATCATTATATAGTTATATCTCCTTTGAGGATCGATTCTAGGTTTATGATTATCTTCCATCAAAACTATGTGCATACATATTGAAGGGCTAATTCCTTTAATGTCAGATAACATCCATCTAATGGCTTTCTTATGATTTTTCACTATCTCCAAAAAAATTTTCTACTTGCTCTATAGTCAAGTTTGAGGATATTATAATAAGTAATGTGAATTAATTCCCAAAAAATACGTACTTTAAATGAGTAGGGAGGACCTTCATCTAAAGTTTAGAAGGTTTTTTAATTGAAGGAATCAGAGGTTTAATATTTTCAATAGTATCTAAAATTTCAAAATTTTTCTGAACATAATTTGAATCCACAGTATTTATCTCATTTGATTTATCTTCATATTTAATTTTATTTTCACTCTCTAGCTCTTTTTGATTTGTTATGACTTCTCATCTTTCTTAGAATTGATTAACAATCATATAATCAATAATATCCAGTCTATTACATTTATCATATTTTCCTTTTGCTGGACACCTCATTGATTTAAGCACATTAACTCATTAACTCTCATGGTTAATTCTCCGTCTTGCACATCTATTCTTCCGATGGCAAGGAAAGGTCTCCCAAGAATGATAGGAATTTCATCTTATTTTATATCTAACACAATGAAATCAACGAGGAAGATAAATTTATCCACTTTAACCAAAATATTTTCTCAATCCCCCTTAGGATAGGTGATAGATCGATCATCTAACTATAGGGTTACAGTAGTGGGAGAAATCTCTCCTAAGCCTAACCTTCTGAAAATAGATAATAGCATGAGGTTAATACTAGCTCCAAAATGACATGAAGCCTTTCCACAAAATTTTCTCCAATCGCACGAGGTATAGTGAAACTACAAGGATCTTTAATTTTTTTAGGAAGCTTTTTCTGAACTATTACACTACATTCTTCACTAAGCGTAACAGTTTCATAATCTTTAAACTTCCTTTTTTTGTTTAACATTTCTTTTATAAATTTGGCATAACTTGGCATCTATTTCAATGCTTTAGCAAAAGAATAATACTAGTAAGCTTTTTAAATATCTCAAAAAACTTCAAAAATTGTTGATCCAACTTGTACTGTGTAAGTCTTTTAGGAAAGGTGGTGGTGGTCTTTCTAAATTAATCTTAGTTGGAGAGACATGTTTTTATACTTCCTTAAGAATAATTTCATCTGGTTTTTTAGTTTCTTTATTTTCTCCCTCAGCTTTCATCTTATTTTGAATTCCAACATTTAATTCTCTTCCACTCTTAAGTTGAGCATCCTTAATGTTTTTTTCTTTAGTTTTTATTTCATTGTTACTAGGAAGTGTTCCCTGAGGCCTATTGCTAAGTGCATCAGCAATTTGTCCTGGTTGATTTTTAATGTTTCGTATAACAACACTTTGACTTTGTAATTAATTTCTCATTTGTAATGCCACTTCTTCTATATAAAAATTCTTCTCCTTAATTTGTTGGTTACAACTAAATCTAGGAGGTTAAGTGGGTCTATAGTTAGAACTACCCAGGTTGTTCCAGTTTCCTAATTATTTTTCTTGATTGTTCATCCATTTTTGACTTCCAAAATTAGAATTATTATTCCAGTTAAAATTGGGATGGCTTTTCCAATCCGGATTTTAAAAGCTAGAATATGGGTTATTGGGTATATTATTAATTGCATTTAAAGTTTTTAATGAAGTTCGAGAATCAATTATCTGTCATAATGAAATTTCTTCAATCACATGAGGTGTTTGAGAAAATGTTATTCTAATTTGGGATACCTTCCTAGATAATGCAACAACCTGAGATGCAACCATCAAAATAACGTCATTATCGTGAATAATGGCTACTGTTTTAAGATTTACACTTTTACAAGGCCATTAAAAATTATTCCTAGCCATCTCTTCATTTAATGCATAAGCTTCATCAAATAGTTTTAAATTGATGAACCTCCAACAATAACATTTATGATAGATCTAAGGGATCCCACTAATGCATATAAAATGCTTCAATAATTAACCAGTCTGGTAAGATATGATGTGGACAATTTCTAATTAGATTCTTAAATCTTTCCCAAGCTTCGTATATTGACTCTCCTTCATACAGAGTAAGAGAAGTAATATCATTTCTAAGCTTAGCAGTTTTTTAAAGTGGAAAATACTTAGCCAAGAATTTTTGTGCTAAATATACCTAAGTTCTAATAGATCAAGGTGCCAACAAATTTAATCACATCTTAGCTTTATCCCTTAATGAAAAAGAAAAAGGTCTAAATCTGACAACATTGTTTGATATGCCATCATATTTAAATATAACACAGTTTTAGAAAACTTGCTAAATGTAAGTTTGGATCCTCAGATGGTGTTCACCAAATTGATTGTTTTGTATCATTTGTGTAATAACAAGTTTAAGTTCAAATGAGTTAGCCACTACAATAGAGGTTTGTATGCTTAAATGAATTTCATCTGCTGTAAGGTTTTCATAATCTCTTAAAGGTATTTGTAAATTATGATGTTCTTGTTCAACAGTTTGATGTTCCAAATTGTTTTGTGAATTATTTGCCATTTCTTGAAAATTATGAAGTTCTCTTTGTTCTCTAATTGTCTTTATCATTTGCCCTAACTCAGAATCCTAAGGCGCTAAATCTTTGGATCCCGAACTACAGATGCAAAAAAGTAAAAAATTTAGAAAATAAAAAAACTCCTAAAAATATTTTAATTTTCATCTTTTAAAAATTTCTTGGATTTTTAAATTTAAATTTTTTTTTCTATTTTTTAATATTTTTTTTCAAAATTAATAAGTACTAATAAAATTGAAATTCAATTCACCTAGAATAAATGTACAATTCAAATAAAATTCTAAGTAAAAAAGGTTCGTCGCGATCCCCGACAACGGTGTCAAAAACTTGAACCGACCCACAATAACACATATATTTTAATTCCAAAAGATTGCCAAAAACTTGGTCCAAATTATATTTAGGGGCTAGTGCAAATAAATAAAATGTTTTAGAGAATAAATAGTATGTTTTCATACTAGGGATACTATACAAGTATACGTTTCATTTCAAGTAATATAGAGTTTTTCTTAAAAACCCCTTATGGATGCCAGAGGGAAGCTGTAACTTTTTATAACGATTTAGAGAAATTTCTATCTAAATTGAAGATAAAAAAGATAAGAGAATATTGCTAAAATATTGGTAAAAGATTAAAACTAAATTTATGTGCAATCTAATTTTAAGTAGAAAGTAAATTTTCTAAACTAATAAGGTTTAAAAGTATTCAAATGTTATGAAAAGAACTTTCCCTTCACAAAGAGATCTTAATCAGTATAAGATTTGAATGTTTTAAAAAGTAAAAATTTGGATTGTGACAAATAAAAGCATACACATTCCTTACCCCCTCTCTGTGCATGCAAAGAACATAGGTTAATCATACGTTTGTTCCAGCTTATGTAGTTGTGTTTAGTAGATTCTAGCCTCTCACTTATAGATTACCCACCGTGCCCTCTCTATAGGACATACTAGGGACCCTTAGATCCAAACTCAAGAATGAATTGATAACAGAATCTTGCCTGTCACCCTAGAAATATCAATTCTACACCCATCAAAACTTATCTCCGTATTTATTTGCACTCTCCTATATTTTGGTCACCCTCCTCGTAAGTGTTAGTGTGCCACTCATAAGTTGGGTGAAATCATAACCCTTTTGGGTCATTATATTTTGTAGCAGATTTTAACCTCGCAGGTGGCTAGTTTGTAAAGTCAATGAAGAATCAGTAAAAATGACATCACAATTTTTTTTAAAAAAAAATCTTCAAATCATTCTCATCCCACATGATTAATTCCCATAGCAAGGAGAAAGAGAGAAAACTAAATAGAATTCATGAAGATAACACAAAAATATATATATTTATATTTAAGATCAAGTTTACACAAGAGAGTATAACTTAAACAAAAAGACAAAATACTTATCGTAAACTTCTCCCCAAACAATCTTGAAGTTCTTTTGGAGCAATCTCCAAACTCTACTTGCAAGACTCCAAAAAAAAATACACTAAAAACTCTACTCTACTCTCTAATCTAGTGGAGTCTAATAGATTTAAGTTTTTCCTCTCATGAAAGTCCCCTTTTACTCTTTTTCAACCATATTATATAAGAATCATAAAATCCCAAGAGCATCTTCAAGAACAGCTTAAAAATTCATCCAAATTCAATGAATCTTCAAAATAAATTGTCACTGACACCTAGGCACCTAGGCACCTAGGCACCAGATCTAAGGCCTAGGCGTCAGCCTTCGTCCATCTCTGGCGCTTAGGCACATTTACTCCATGACATTTTTTTGCCTCTATTTTCTCTCTTTTTTCCTTTAAACTCCATCTCATGTACCTGAAATAAAAAACATGTAAAATAACTTTCATTAAATTGCAAGGTCATCAATAATATGCAAAAAATGAACATTAAATGTATATTTAAAAAAGGTTATTTTGAGGTGTGTCAAGTATCATGACAAAGAATGGGCCACTCACCTAAGGAGCCCAATTTGCTATGATGACAAGAAGGCAATGCACTTGCAACATGTAAGAAGATTTAACATATCACATAACATTCAAAAATATAATCATTTTTTGTGCATACAGACATGCATTCAAGTAATTAGCAATCTCATGTAAGTAATGTGCGAACACATGTGAAAACACAACATGCAAGTGAACTTAGTTAAATTAACCGATTGAATCGACTGAGAATGGTTGGCAGGGTACTATGACAATGGCCAACCTAACCACATTGATCAGTTGATCGGGTCTAGGCGATTGATCAAACTAATGTGATCGATCGTTTGGGCTGTGGCGGCCGATTGGTCCAAAGTGATCACATAATTAAAATGACACATGCAAAAATGGAATATCCAAAACATCATGATGGACATGGAAACAAATTCAAACTATGATTTTTAATAGCCAATTAATCTTGTAATAATAATCTCACAAAAGATCTACGGTATAGATCCAATTTGGACGTAATGTCTCTAGCGGTTGCCCGAGCTGGTATAGTCTTTCCTTTTCGAGGTTGATGATAAACTAAAATATAGTTGTGTAAAATTTATAAAGTTGACTCCGCATTACAATAGTGCCAAAAACTTGATGTGGTATTTTATGAATAATAACATTAAGCACTTAATGTTGGTATTCTATGCAAGTGTATGTATCGTTATCAGGTAATATAAGAATTTCTATTTAAGTCCCAAATATTGATCCCACAAGGAAGGTTTAAATTTTAAACGATAAATTAACTAGGAAATTCATAGAAGTAAAACAAAATTACTATCACTAATTTTGAATGTAAAAGATATTATCAAAGCTAAATTATTAACTTCTAGCAGAATTTAAATGTAGAATTCAAAATAGTAACTACTAAACTATATTTATGTGATGAAATTTTTATGTGATGAAATATGTGATGAAATTTTCTAATATGAAAAAGCATCCTTCCCACTACAATGAGTTTTTGGTGAAATGAGATGAGATAAATGGTTTAAATTTGTATTATGCCAAATGGGAGCAATTTTAATTCTTTACTCTGATTTAGTGCTATAGAAAATTATTGGCTAATCTTAGGTTTAGTCCCTAAATTAGTGACTAGGCTAAGAGGATACTGGCTCCCACTCCAAAGCTCCCACTTCCCTTCCTCTAAAGGCTAACTCTTACTTTAGTTCTTAGAAACTAAGACTAAATTGGGGATTTTAGTCTGTCACCCTAAAATCTCCAATTCTTCGCTCAGTATCCAATTCTACTCCAATTCTACACCCAACAAAGTATATTTCCCTAATTATTTGCACTTAATTCCATGAACGAAATTCTCCTTCATGGATTAAATGTGATTCTCACTCTATTGTAGAACCCATACTCCATTTCTCAGATGATATGTTTCACAACATATTTTATCAATTCAATTGGCCAGATCAAAAAGTAAATTAAGAGCAGGGTTGAAAAACCATCACAATTTTTTTTATATTTTAACATTGGCACATCCAAATTATCTCTTCATTTCATCATATCTCAGAGTAGGGAGAAAGATAAAAGAAACTACTCAGACTTCATGAGAAAGATACAACAAAACATAAATTTCATATATAAAAGAAAGTTCATACAACAATAATAAACTAACAACACTTATCTGAAATTCTTTCTCAAAGCAAATCCCTTGTAGCCTCTCTTAGGAAATGTAGGAAGAAAAAATCTCTCAATTCTTTTCCTCTCCAACACTTCTTAGAGAAGAATTCACACTTAAAATAACCACACAAAATCAAAACTATAAAAGAAATAACTAACTAATGGTGTGGAATGATGTAAAGTGGCAAGGAGGAGCGCGAAGAGGTATGAAAAGGGGTAAAGGGGGCATCTTTTCTGATCAATTTTAACTCTAAAAAGAGCCTAGAGTCGGTTCTCCAATAGGTGCAACCAAAAGCTCTTCAAAAAACGTCCAAATTTATCGAATCTTCTAGACAGGGCCTGCACCGACATTAAAGTCGTCAGCGCCCATTCTGGCACCGTTGGAGCTAGAGGCCATTTAATTAAATCCGAGTCTCTATCAAACGGTGTCGTCGGCGCCTAGTCTGGCACCGTCAACGCTAAAAATTTTTTTCAAAAATTTCATTTTGACTCCAAATTTCATCCTTTTTTGTTTCCTTTTTGCTTCCTCAAAACATAAAAAATACCTTCCATTAAAGTGCAATATCACAAAAAATGAATATAAAATATGGGTTTAAAATGCATATATTTTTGGTGTGTTGAAATCTCCCAAACTTAAATGTTACTTGTCATAAAGTAACTCCTTTAATACATAAAAATTTAACTCATGACAAAGATTTTAACTTCTAGATTTTCATATCTTAGTCCACAAAATACAATAGAATAATCTAAGAAAAAAATGTAAAATAACTCCAGTTAATTCTGAAGGTATAAGAATATCTAACAGTCAAGTCCAAGATTTTTGATTCTTTATTCTTTTTAAGGAAAATTGCAAATTATTCATATTAAAGCCATTTAGAATATCGATATGAAAAAGAACTTCATGAAACTTTACTAGTAAATATGCTAATACTGAAATATAAGTTTAGAAAAGTAGCCAAGCCTTCTCATTTAAGTTAATTCAAGTGAAGCCAATTTTTAATTAAGCATC
>NW_018225044.1:0-392 GCF_001263595.1 Phalaenopsis equestris | reverse complement strand
TAAAACTCATGGAATTATTCTAAATTGTTTCCTAATCACTTAGGAAAAATCAGAATATTTTTTGTGATTTTCTAAATAAATATATTGAATTTTAAAACTTAAGAATAATTTTTAAAAGGCTATAAATAAGTTTTCACTAAAATAATTCCAATAAATCAAAGAAAAGTTAGAAAAATATAAAATTTGCTCCCCTGGGTTCTCTGACCTTAGGAAGATTTTTCAAAAATACAAAACTTAATTTTCACCGCCTAAAATATTTTATTTTTATTAAATAGACTACAAATAAAAATAATTGTAATAATTCACAATAAATTCAAAAAATTATGAAATTTGATCCAAAGGCTTTTCTAGTTATGTTCTACCTCCAATAAAAATTTCAATGGATTATAATT
>NW_018225043.1:8724-9497 GCF_001263595.1 Phalaenopsis equestris | reverse complement strand
CGACCAACAAACCAAAGAATTGTTTAAGAAAAGATTGAATTTGATATGTAACTGAATTCGAGTTGGGTTCTCAATCAGGAACCCACAGCCCGAGAAAGATTTTGCAAATGATAGAGTTGAAGATTGACATATATATATTTTAAATTGTAGTCGTGGACTTGAGTTTTCAAATGACTTTTGAAATATGTGCAAAGGAAAGATTCAACATTTGACAATAATATCAAAGAATGTGTGGAGGAAGAATCAAGATTAAACCTTATCCAAAAGGATGTAGAGAAATAAATGTAGGAAGACTATATCAACTCGACATACCGCTGGGGATGTTATATTCGAACTGACATGTGATGAGGAGAATATATGTCACGTCAGGAAGGAAAGTACTGGGACTCACATCCAACCCAAGTGATAGCGGGAAAATATCTTTGTCACGTTAGGAAGGAAAACACTGGGACTCACATCCAACCTAAGTGGTAACGGGAAAAAAGTCTGCAACATTGAGGAGGAAAGCTCTGGGACTCACATCCAACCCAATTGGTAGCGGGAAAATATCTTGTCTCTGCAAAAAAAAAAATACGATGTAAATTTGTGGGGAATATGTGAAGGAATCGGAAGCCTTAACATCCATTGAAAGGAGCCACACACCGATCCTCGGAGAATTTGAAATTTTGAAGGAATCGGAAGCCTTAACATTCATTGAAGGGGGTCTCACACCGATCCTCGGATAATTTAAAATTTGAAGGAATCGGAAGCCTTAACATCCATTGAAGGGGGCC
>NW_018225043.1:0-6137 GCF_001263595.1 Phalaenopsis equestris | reverse complement strand
TGGAACGTATGTTAAAGATTTTGAATGTCCAAACTCCCCCAACTAATAATCCTCAAATATTTCTTAAGACGAATTTTAGAATATTATAACTCGTTCGAAAGTGAGGACCCAGTCACATGATAAGAAATTAAAAGGCTCGTGATATCCCGAGTCAATTACTCGTACTTCAACCACACTATCTTATTTTGAAATCAACTTAGGACCCAGTCCGAATTCCTTAAAGTGGGTGACTCAGTTATTAGGGCATTAATTTCATTCTCCCCTGAAGTCATAGTTTCTTTCACAATGCTGGAATTTTTATTTTTGATTACTTCATCGATCGTCCTGTTGATAAACTCTGAATATTTTGTTAATCATGTTTTCCAAACATTGAACAGTTCTGAAAGGTAGCAAGCTCTTTCTTTATTTATTGCGGTGGGAGGGAAGGGACATACAAACATTGATATCACTAACATTCCTTTCGACAACAAAAGTAGTACAATAGTAATCAAAAGAAGTTACATTCTTCGAAAGCTGTACCGGAGTTAAACGGAATATTGGGATCGATCGAAATCATATTGACAAAACCTTTTCAGGTTCTTTTTAAATACTCTTCCGGGATCATTATGCTCATATACCTGAATTTCTCCTCAAGCCAATCTTTAAAAGTGAAACAAACTTTTATGTTGTGTCCGATCAGCCTGTGATATGGGCAGTACCTTGGATGATCTTTTTTATCAACTTCATCTGGTTTTTTCGGTTTAGGGAGCTTGAATTCAGGTTCCTTTATCAAATTCTGAAACATCTGTTCGACTGCCTCATCCTTGAAAGAATATAGCTTGTTCAAACGATTCTTTATGTTCGGAGGTTTCCCTTCATCTGTTTGACAAGACATCTACTAAAACGATTGTTGATCATTCCGTCGAGGACGTTGCTAGACTGTTCGACTTGAATCTGCAACGGTCGCTTGCCCCTACCAATCACTGCTACTGTCCCAGATTTCTTCTCAGATGTCTTTAATGGCTCTAGCTTCCCAGTTTTCTCAAGAAAACCAATATGTTTCGCTTCTTCTTGAAGATTCCCAACTTTTCTAAGCAGCTTCTCGAATGTCTTAATGGTGAATCCCTTGAGTAAGAAACCCACTGGACCATGGATGTTCTTTAGAAGGATTTCGACTGCGTGCTGCTCTTGGAGTTGTGGCTCACAGCTCATGCTCAAATTCCTCCATCGCAGAATGTAGTCCATCAATGTTTCAGCTGGCTTCTGTTGCTCGACCACAAGATCACCGACGATGATATGCTTCCAATTCCGAAAATGTTTTTACAGAGTCATTGGGTAGTTCAGCGTACCAGTCAAAAGCGATTCCCGAAAGACTGCTCACAAATTGACGACACAGCAACGCATCACTATCCCCCGCATTGCCACAACTTACTCGGAAGTGTGCAACATGCTGACGGGAATTTCCCGTTCCATCAAATGTCTTGAACAACGATGGTATGAAATCCTCAGGGTATTGAACATTATCAAATTCTTTAGTATAGGGCCTACCTTTTAGAATCAACGTCTCTCCTTTTGATTGAGTCAGAGCTTTTCTCACATGTTGTTCCACCATTTGGTTAATGTCTTTCTGATATTGATTCATGAATTGAGTCTTTCGTCGGTTGATCATCTTCATCGACTAATAACGTGCTTGCTCTTAACCACTAGGTTATCCTAAACTAAGACATAGTGTATCAAAATAACTAAGCATGCAGTGTGAAAGAAAAGAAACAATGCAATGTATAGTAAAGAGAACAGATAATATAACATGTTGAAAGAAGAACATAACGTGCTTGCTCTTAACCACTAGGTTATCCTAAACTAAGACATAGTGTATCAAAATAACTAAGCATGCAGTGTGAAAGAAAAGAAACAATGCAATGTATAGTAAAGAGAACAGATAATATAACATGTTGAAAGAAGAACATAACGTGCTTGCTCTTAACCACTAGGTTATCCTAAACTAAGACATAGTGTATCAAAATAACTAAGCATGCAGTGTGAAAGAAAAGAAACAATGCAATGTATAGTAAAGAGAACAGATAATATAACATGTTGAAAGAAGAACATAACGTGCTTGCTCTTAACCACTAGGTTATCCTAAACTAAGACATAGTGTATCAAAATAACTAAGCATGCAGTGTGAAAGAAAAGAAACAATGCAATGTATAGTAAAGAGAACAGATAATATAACATGTTGAAAGAAGAACATAACGTGCTTGCTCTTAACCACTAGGTTATCCTAAACTAAGACATAGTGTATCAAAATAACTAAGCATGCAGTGTGAAAGAAAAGAAACAATGCAATGTATAGTAAAGAGAACAGATAATATAACATGTTGAAAGAAGAACATAACGTGCTTGCTCTTAACCACTAGGTTATCCTAAACTAAGACATAGTGTATCAAAATAACTAAGCATGCAGTGTGAAAGAAAAGAAACAATGCAATGTATAGTAAAGAGAACAGATAATATAACATGTTGAAAGAAGAACATAACGTGCTTGCTCTTAACCACTAGGTTATCCTAAACTAAGACATAGTGTATCAAAATAACTAAGCATGCAGTGTGAAAGAAAAGAAACAATGCAATGTATAGTAAAGAGAACAGATAATATAACATGTTGAAAGAAGAACATAACGTGCTTGCTCTTAACCACTAGGTTATCCTAAACTAAGACATAGTGTATCAAAATAACTAAGCATGCAGTGTGAAAGAAAAGAAACAATGCAATGTATAGTAAAGAGAACAGATAATATAACATGTTGAAAGAAGAACATAACGTGCTTGCTCTTAACCACTAGGTTATCCTAAACTAAGACATAGTGTATCAAAATAACTAAGCATGCAGTGTGAAAGAAAAGAAACAATGCAATGTATAGTAAAGAGAACAGATAATATAACATGTTGAAAGAAGAACATAACGTGCTTGCTCTTAACCACTAGGTTATCCTAAACTAAGACATAGTGTATCAAAATAACTAAGCATGCAGTGTGAAAGAAAAGAAACAATGCAATGTATAGTAAAGAGAACAGATAATATAACATGTTGAAAGAAGAACATAACGTGCTTGCTCTTAACCACTAGGTTATCCTAAACTAAGACATAGTGTATCAAAATAACTAAGCATGCAGTGTGAAAGAAAAGAAACAATGCAATGTATAGTAAAGAGAACAGATAATATAACATGTTGAAAGAAGAACATAACGTGCTTGCTCTTAACCACTAGGTTATCCTAAACTAAGACATAGTGTATCAAAATAACTAAGCATGCAGTGTGAAAGAAAAGAAACAATGCAATGTATAGTAAAGAGAACAGATAATATAACATGTTGAAAGAAGAACATAACGTGCTTGCTCTTAACCACTAGGTTATCCTAAACTAAGACATAGTGTATCAAAATAACTAAGCATGCAGTGTGAAAGAAAAGAAACAATGCAATGTATAGTAAAGAGAACAGATAATATAACATGTTGAAAGAAGAACATAACGTGCTTGCTCTTAACCACTAGGTTATCCTAAACTAAGACATAGTGTATCAAAATAACTAAGCATGCAGTGTGAAAGAAAAGAAACAATGCAATGTATAGTAAAGAGAACAGATAATATAACATGTTGAAAGAAGAACATAACGTGCTTGCTCTTAACCACTAGGTTATCCTAAACTAAGACATAGTGTATCAAAATAACTAAGCATGCAGTGTGAAAGAAAAGAAACAATGCAATGTATAGTAAAGAGAACAGATAATATAACATGTTGAAAGAAGAACATAACGTGCTTGCTCTTAACCACTAGGTTATCCTAAACTAAGACATAGTGTATCAAAATAACTAAGCATGCAGTGTGAAAGAAAAGAAACAATGCAATGTATAGTAAAGAGAACAGATAATATAACATGTTGAAAGAAGAACATAACGTGCTTGCTCTTAACCACTAGGTTATCCTAAACTAAGACATAGTGTATCAAAATAACTAAGCATGCAGTGTGAAAGAAAAGAAACAATGCAATGTATAGTAAAGAGAACAGATAATATAACATGTTGAAAGAAGAACATAACGTGCTTGCTCTTAACCACTAGGTTATCCTAAACTAAGACATAGTGTATCAAAATAACTAAGCATGCAGTGTGAAAGAAAAGAAACAATGCAATGTATAGTAAAGAGAACAGATAATATAACATGTTGAAAGAAGAACATAACGTGCTTGCTCTTAACCACTAGGTTATCCTAAACTAAGACATAGTGTATCAAAATAACTAAGCATGCAGTGTGAAAGAAAAGAAACAATGCAATGTATAGTAAAGAGAACAGATAATATAACATGTTGAAAGAAGAACATAACGTGCTTGCTCTTAACCACTAGGTTATCCTAAACTAAGACATAGTGTATCAAAATAACTAAGCATGCAGTGTGAAAGAAAAGAAACAATGCAATGTATAGTAAAGAGAACAGATAATATAACATGTTGAAAGAAGAACATAACGTGCTTGCTCTTAACCACTAGGTTATCCTAAACTAAGACATAGTGTATCAAAATAACTAAGCATGCAGTGTGAAAGAAAAGAAACAATGCAATGTATAGTAAAGAGAACAGATAATATAACATGTTGAAAGAAGAACATAACGTGCTTGCTCTTAACCACTAGGTTATCCTAAACTAAGACATAGTGTATCAAAATAACTAAGCATGCAGTGTGAAAGAAAAGAAACAATGCAATGTATAGTAAAGAGAACAGATAATATAACATGTTGAAAGAAGAACATAACGTGCTTGCTCTTAACCACTAGGTTATCCTAAACTAAGACATAGTGTATCAAAATAACTAAGCATGCAGTGTGAAAGAAAAGAAACAATGCAATGTATAGTAAAGAGAACAGATAATATAACATGTTGAAAGAAGAACATAACGTGCTAGGGAAGCAATATAACAGCCTATGAAAACAATATAACATGCTTTTAAAATAAAATGTTGTAATGTAAATTAAATCTGTACACCTTAGAGGTTCATTGCTCCTTTAAATTTAGCTATTATGTGTTGTGTAAAGAGGGAAGTATGACCTGAAAAAGACTTAACAGAAACAGGTAAATCGCAGTAAAAAGATAAACAAATAAAATGAAATACCATACCACATATAAAGAACCGAGAATAGGAAATTTATATGTGATATTGGAATGTCCTCAATTGCCAGGAGGATTTGAGTGTAGGACAAACTCAAATCCCGGAGCATTGGGTTTCAGTTTTGGTCAAGTTAAGGTATAAATTTCATTATTTGATTTAATTAAATCAGTCATGAGTCACAATCTAGTGCAACCTCGTGCCTAGTGTCCCATTTATCTCTTAAATTGAGGTTAGATGTTTGGACTACTCTCTTAAGGTGTGCTCCTAAAACCTAGAAAGCCTACACTTTAGTTTAAACTTGAAGTGTCTTAAAGTGTCTAACCTCCACTAAGTGCATTTCAACTAACCCTAAAAAATTTTGAGATTAAGTTTAGCTCACCATCAAGCTCCTAAATCCTAAGGGGTAAACCTATAGTTTTGACAAAAGGATTGCGAAGTGTGCTTCAAGCATAATTAGAATAATTGGATTTAAGTTTATTCAAAACTTAAGGGACCTAAGTGTTGGTCAACTAATCTTTCCAATCCATGTCCCTAATTGCTACCTAAACTCTCACTTCCTTCCAACCTCTAAATATTCTTCAAATTTACAGTTTTATCTTTCATATGCAAAAAAAGAACGGTAGATGATTCGCTATTCTATCCCCTTTAGGTTTTATCGTCTCGAAGATACAAATCTTATTTTTAACTTTCTCTCCCTTTCTCTTTCTCTCATATTTCCCTTAAGACTGTGAATCATTTCTGAATATAATTAAATTGGAAATTCTTATTTTTAACTTAACCGTTAAAAAAAAAGAAAACAAAACGAACGAAAAGAAGACCGATCCATTTTTAAAACCAAGTCAAATCAGCGAAGTTTAAAATAAAACCATGAATGTATCGATCTAAAACATTTAAATTCGTTAAAAAGAAAATGATCGGATCAATCCCAAGAAGGATATTCTTTCCAAAAGTCAATCCGGTGCATTTCCAAACCCCTATTGAATTAAATTTATATC
>NW_018225042.1:0-790 GCF_001263595.1 Phalaenopsis equestris | reverse complement strand
TATGCTTTTGATAAATTTAGATCATACTTAATTGAGCTAAATTCATACAAATCATTCTGCTATTAAGTATTTAATGAAAAAGAAGGATGTAAAACTAAGACTGATAAGATGGGTTCTTCTTTTGCAAGAATTTGACTTTAAAATAGTAGATAAGAAGGGAACAAAGAATCAAATTGTTGATCATCTGTCGAGGCTTGAATTAGAAAAACCACCGGTTTTTGAAAAAGAAATTAATGAAAATTTTTCAGATGAAGAATTGTTCAATTTTAATGAGGGGTGTGCTCCATGGTATGCCGACATTGTGAACTTCATTGTTAGTGATATTATACCATATGAAATGACATACCAATAGAAGAGGAAATTTGTATCTGAAGCTAAGACTTATTTTTGGGATGACCCATTTTTATATAAACAAGAAAATAATCTTATTAATCGAAGATGTGTGTCATTGGAAGAAACTTATTAAATTATCCAAAAATTTTATAATTCTGATTTTGGAGTACATTTTGGTGTTAATAAAATAACATATAAAATTTTATAATCTGTATTTTATTGGCCTACAATTTTTAGAGATGTTAATGCTTATATCAAGACTTGTGATCGATGTCAACGAGTTGGCAATATTTCTAGGAGGAATGAGATGCCCCTCAATTATGTGTTAGAAGTTGAGATGTTTAATGCTTGGCGATTATATTTCATGATACCATTTATACCATCTTTCGGAAATTTGTATATATTGTTAGTAGTAGACTATATATCTGAATGGATAGAAGCTGTTGCTTTACCTCGA
>NW_018225041.1:0-362 GCF_001263595.1 Phalaenopsis equestris | reverse complement strand
TTCTTATATATTGAATATCACATTCGTAACTTCATAAGTATATTTATTTAATAATTAAAGATTAAAATTACATATTTATTTTAATTACCTATTAGTGACAGTTGTTGTTGTGATTAAAGTATTGCTTTTCTAAAATCTTAGTTCGTAGTTCTAAACTTACTCCCTGTGGGATCAATATCTAGGACTCCATTAGAGCCCTACATTACTTGAGTGATACATATACTTGAGTTGATAAACGTGACTTTACAATTATTGAATATTTATTACGTCCATATTTATCTTATATTTTTAATAATATATAAAGTCGCGGTCAAATTTTTGGCGCCTTTGCCAGGGAGTGAGTAAACAAAAATCACAATTAG
>NW_018225040.1:19335-20051 GCF_001263595.1 Phalaenopsis equestris | reverse complement strand
TTTTATGCTTATACAAATTTGCATAGCCACAAAACCAAAACCAAAACCAAATCAAAACTAAAATCAACCAAGATAAAATTCACCGCCACAACATTCAAAATATAAGACAAGTCAAAATTTAATTACAAACATCACACAAAACTACAATTGCAACTAAATTAAGATGTCTCTATCAGATGATCGGAAATCCCTCGGAGGAGGTAAACTACGGTTCCTAACAAGGCTTCTCATGGTCTAAATGAAATTATGGAACTCATTAAGTTGAGTTTAGTAAGTTTATTTGGACTAAGTGAATCCAATAGAAAATAGTGGTGCTAGAACGAGGGAACCGTGGGATCCTAATCGGTGTCGCTCTAATCAACTTTAACATGCCCCATAAAATTTAAAGAACTTCAACTATAGGGTCACCTGATTTGATATTATAACTTGACACACTAGAAAACTCAAACTCGTCGCAGCAGGGAGCTTGGAGCTAGCATGGTGGGAAGCACAGCCATCTTCAACAACAAAACCTATCTTCATCAACTAAACCAACCTTCCTTCCTTAGATAAAAACAACAAAGCCATAGGACTTTGAGGTTGCTTTCTTATGCAATGTAAATCCTCACCTTATTTTTAGGCCTTTTAATAACCCTGTAATACAATATAAGCCCTAACTCGTCTTAGGATTTTGAGGTTGTCATTTGTCAAGACCTAAATCCTCACATCTTCTAGGC
>NW_018225040.1:0-468 GCF_001263595.1 Phalaenopsis equestris | reverse complement strand
TGCTACTCTTATAACTTTCAAGCCTTAGCTTAAGGTCTCAAATTACTACTCCTCAAATTACTACTCCTAGATGAGAACCCGAAGCAAAAAAAAAATTGCTGCTGTAGATTCTCAACCAGCTTGCCAAGTAATGGAGCAATGCCAAGCATTTTAGGTGTAAAGATAACATGAAAATAATAATCTTACAATTGCTTATAGGACCATACCAAGGTACCAAGAGCTGTCATGAGGGATTACACATGTTTTCTACCACTCAATTATGATCTACCTCTTCAAAAATACCTAATCAGTATTCAAATGTGAAGTAGGCATGAATATTCAGATTCTCAAGCATGTCATACATTCTCTTACAATAATTTAATGCATTGCACCAAAAGATCATCTTATAACTAGAACAAACAGAATAATAATAGCAATGGGTAATGAAACAAATCAATGAGTATTTTCCAAAGGCAACAGGGGAGTAGA
>NW_018225039.1:0-799 GCF_001263595.1 Phalaenopsis equestris | reverse complement strand
CCTTTAATGATTTTGAACATCACCTTTCTTTTCTTTAAATTTTCAACTCAAAGCATTCCTTTAGCTTATAAATATTTCATAGCTTTTACATCATTGAGCCCCAATCTTTTCTTCTCAAATAAATTTCTAGATTCTTGACACTTCAAAATATAGTTTCTTTTACTTTAAACAATTAACTATAGTCTTATTCTCTTATACTAAATATCTTTAATCTACAAAATTAATTTTTATTACAAAAATATTCCTTTAAATTTATCATAATATTTAAATATCTACAAAATATAGTTACCTGAATTAAATTCACTACATAAAATCATATTAACAATTTTTGAAAATATTGAAATAGAGGACATCTAATAGTTAATACTTTTCTTCCCTCCCCCAAACTTAAATTTTTAAATATGAAATGATATAGGTGGAAGGAAAAACTCTAAATATAAATCATACCTCAATATTTTATGAATTTTCATCATTCTAGAATTTTTGCAGTCTTTCTCAAAATTTCTCCTTCACCGGGTCTTTAACATTAGGAGTTTTCTACTCATATAAATCATTAGAGAATTTTGGGTAATGAAATTTTGAAATAAGTACACAACTAATACATTAAACAAACACAATAATTCACTAACACATCCACAATACTAAATAAAAGACAATTACAATTAAAATGCAAAATAAATATCACATTACATTACAATTCACAAACTACTAATGAACACCCATTATGCTACACATGCAAATTTTAGCTACCACACTAACATTAAAACAAAAATTAAAAATTATCCAATTACAACATAAC
>NW_018225038.1:4868-5179 GCF_001263595.1 Phalaenopsis equestris | reverse complement strand
GAATAAAAAAGAGCAATGGTAGGAGAGATTGAGAGTGGTGGAGAGAGTTAAAAATAAGGAGAGATTGAGATGCGAGGGAGAGAGATAGAGAAGAGAGAGCGAGCAATAGAGAGATAGAGAGAGTGAACAATATGAGAGGGAGGAGACAGATAATGAGAGTGACGTAAATAGAGAAACATAATTAGATTGATGTAGACTGAGAGAGAGGGAGAGAGGAAATGAAGAGCGTGAAAGAAAAGTAAAAAGGAGGGAGAATCTGAGAGGAGATTGAGAGAGAAAAAAATGGATAGGGAAAGAAAGGGGGAGAGAGA
>NW_018225038.1:1605-4674 GCF_001263595.1 Phalaenopsis equestris | reverse complement strand
GAAATATGGATAGGGAAAGAAAGGGGTAGAGTGAGAGAAAGCAAGAGAAAAAAGTAGTAATAAGGAGCAACAATGAGAAAAATGGGTGTGTGGGAGAGAGAGACCTACCGAGAGCAAGGAGAGAAAAAGGAGATTGAGCTAGAAAAGGCGGAAGAAATAGTGAGAGAGACAAGAGAGAGAAAAAAGGAGAGCGATAGAGAGATTGAGAAAGAAATATTGAGAGGGAAGAGAGAGGGAGTAAGAGTGAGATAAAGCTAGAGGTGAGTGAGAACGCTATAGAGAAGGAGAGATGAAGAGAAGCAAAGAGAGATTGAGAGGAATGGTGAGAGAGGTAGAAAGAGAAGGTAGAGAGAGGGACTAATAGAGAGGGGGAGAGGGGGAGGGGGGAGAATATAGAAAAGCGAGGGAGATCAAGGTGATAGAGAGAGAAAGGAGTGGAAGAGAAAGACAAAATAATTAAGGGAGAGAGAAGAGAGCAAGGAAGACAGGGAGGAGAAAGCGAGGGAGACAGAGCGAGAGGAGTAAGAGATTGTGATAGGGAAGAGAGGGTGAGAGAATGATATGTGTGTGAATAAGAAAAGGAGAGATAAAAGGAGCTAGAGAGAGTGTGTGAATAAGAAAAATATGAGCAAAATAAAGAGATAGACAGAGATAGGAAAGATATCAAGAGAAGAGAGATAAAAAAAGCATGGTAGGGAGAGAAAAATGAGAGGGATGGAGGGAGAGAAGAGAGAGGGAGGGAGAGAACGATAGAGGGAGAGATGGAGAGAGAAAGAGAGAAAAAAGAGAGATAAATAGACATAAGAAGGGAGGGAGGGGTAGAAAGAGTTGGGTAGAGTGGGAAGGAGAGGGACAAAGGGAGAGAGAGGGATGGTGGGAGGGATGGGAAGAGATAAGAAAAAGGAAGAGTGAGAGGAGAAATATAGAATGAGAGTAGGATAGAGAGTGAGTGAGGGAAAACAAGTGAGGGAGCGAAAGTGAGAGAAAGATAGAGTGAGAGCAAGAGAAAGATAAAGGAAGAGAGATTACAATAGGGAGTGAGAGAAAGAACTGAGAGCGGTAGGAATGATAATAAGAGTGGGAGAGAGAGGGAGTGACAGAGAGAGACAAAGTGAGGGAGGAAAGGCTAGAGAGATTGAGTGAGAGGTAAAATTAGAGGGTGTGAGGGATATAGAGCCAGAGAATGAGAGGGACAGTAAGAGGGAGAGTGAGGGAGAAAAATGAGAGTGACAAAGAGAGAGGGTGCAGTAGAAAGGTAAAGAGATTAAGAGAGAGCCTAAAGGATGTAGGCAAGAGAAAAATAATAATAGATAGAATAGAGATATTGTGAGAGAAAGAGGTAAAAGGAGGGAAGGAGGGTGGAGGGAGGGATAGAAATTAAAAAGTGCAAGCTTGAGAGAAGGACAAAATGAGAGAGGAAAGAGGGAGGGAGGGATGAAGAGTAGAGAAAGGAGGATGGGGGGGGATAGAGAGGTTGACAGTGCAAGAGATATAAGAAAGGGGAGAGAGTACAAGAAAAAATAGAGTGAAATGAGAGCAAGAGAGATAGAGGAAGAGAGGAAGAGAGTGAAATAGAGAGAGTGAGAGAAAGAAACATGATAAAGAGATTAGAGAGACAAGAAATAGAGGGAGAGTGTGTGAGATAGTCATATAGAGAGGGGCGACAAGGGAGAGAGATGAGAGAAATTAAGAGATAAAGAACGAGGCAGATAAAAGAGGCAGAGTAAGAGATGAGTAGATATGAGAGAGAGAGAGAGAGGAAGAGAGAGAGAGTGTGAAAGATAGAAGTTTTAACATAAGAGAAAGAGGTAGAAAGAAGAGAGAATGTAGGAGAGAGAAAAAAGGAGTCTTAGGAAAAGATGGAGATGGAGGGAGGGTGTGGGGGAGGGAGGGAGTTAGGAAATGATTGGAAGAGAGAGAAAGATAGAGAAAGAGAAGAGAGAGAAGAGAGAAAATGAGAAGAGAGAAAATGAGGGTGAGAGCAAAAGTGGCAGAAAGCAAAAGGGGCAGAAAGCAAAAGGGAAGAGCACGAAAAATAGAGAGAGTGAAAGAGTTAAAGCGACATAGAGAATATAGTTTGAGAATGGTGAGAAAAGGGAGATAGAGAGATATAAGGCAACTGAGTGAAAAAGAGGGAGGGAAAAAAGGGAGGTCAAGTGAGAAACAAAGTGGGAGAAATAGTGAGAAGGAGAGAGTGTGGGAGGAGAGAGGGATAAAGGGAGAGAAAGTGAGGGAAAAGGAGAGCGGGAAAAAGGGAGAGAGAGAGGAAGTAGAGAGAGAGCGAGAGATAAGATGGGTGTGGGAGAGATGAAAGGGAGAGAGATAGGTGAGATTGCAAGAGAGGGGTGTGGGAGAGATGAAAGAGAGCAAAAGCAATTGAGGGAGAGCAAGTGAACGAGAGTGAGCAATGGAATTAGAGAAAGATAGATAGAGAGACAAGTAAAAGAAAAAGATAGATGGAAATATGTGGGAGGAGAGAGGGATAAAGGGAGAGAAAGTGAGAGAAAAGGAGAGCGGGAAAAAGAGTTAAAAAAGAGAGAGAAGAAAAAATGAAAGAGGTTGAGAGGAAAAGAGAGAGAATATGTATGAAAGATCATACGAGAGTAGAGAATGGAGGGAGAGAGAAATAGAGAGAGGAAAGAAGAGAGGGAGGGGGAGAAAAAGGGATGTAGGGAGGGAGGGTTTGCAGGTTGGAATGTGAGAGATAGAGAAAGAGTTAGAGACTGGGAGAGAGGCATAAAATTGAGAGATAGAGTAAAAAGCGAGTGACAGAGAGTGAGAGAGATGATAAGAGAGAGATGGAGCAAGAGAGAGGTAATAAAAGAGGAAGGGAGGGAGATTGAAATAAAGAGATAAAGGATGTGAAGGAGGGAGGGTGAGTGAGACAGAGAGGGTAGGAATGAGGGAGGGAGGGAAGGAGTTAGAGAAGATAGATATACGGGAGAAAGAGAGAGGGATAGAGGAGGAGTGAGAGAGAGATAGAGGGAGGGAAGCAGAGAGGGAAAGAGAACAAGAGGGCGAGAAGGAGAGAAAGAGTTAGAGAATAGAGAGAGAGTGAGGAGTGAGAGA
>NW_018225038.1:1271-1493 GCF_001263595.1 Phalaenopsis equestris | reverse complement strand
GAGAAAGTGGGACGTAGGTGTGGGACGTAGGTAGGGAGTATTTGAGGGTTGGAATGAAAGAGAGATAATAAGAGAGAGAGAATGATAGAGAGAAAGAGAAAGCGAGACAGGTAAATAGTGAGGTAGGGAAGGAGAGTGGACACAAAGAGAGGAAGTAGGGGAGGGAGGGAGGGAGGGAGGGGAGAGAGTGGAGAGAGAGAGAGAGGACTGATAGAGGGGAGA
>NW_018225038.1:0-538 GCF_001263595.1 Phalaenopsis equestris | reverse complement strand
TAGAGGGAGAGAAAGAGGGAGAATTAGAGAAGAGAGAAGAGAGAGCCTGAGAGTTAGAGTAAAAGGGTGGGAGGGAGAGACAAATAAAGGTTTGAGAGAAGAAAGTGAGGGAAATAAAGAGAAGAAGGGAGATCGAGAGGGAGAGAAGGAGGGATGTTGGGTGGGAGTTTTTTAGGGTTAGAATGGGGAGAGATATAGAGAGATAGGGAGTGAAAGAGAAAGAATATAGAGTGAGAATGATAATAAGAAAGTGACAGGGAGAGAAAGAGAGTGTTAGAGAGGGATAGGGAAGAGAGAGACGATGAGAGCGAGTAAAGGGGAGAAAAGAAATTGATTCAAGGAATGAAAAGATAGAGAGAAGAGGGGTGTGAGTGAAAGAGAGTGGGACTACAAAAGAAAGATAGAGAGATACTTAAGAGTGATGGGGAGAAGAGAGAGACCAAGAGAGAGTAAGAGAGAGGGAGAGGCAGGGAAATAGAAAGAAACATTAACAAAGATAGGAAAGAATAGAGATAAGAGAGATAGGAAGAGGGAGGGA
>NW_018225037.1:0-423 GCF_001263595.1 Phalaenopsis equestris | reverse complement strand
TGTGGGATTGTGCAATTTTTTATTAACATTGTTTCCCGTACCAAGAAAATATTATCTGGTTGATGCAGGATATCCTATGCAAAGGGGATACCTGAAGCCCTACTCTGACACGAGATATCATCTTCCTGATTTCGAGCGAGCTAGTGACACAGTTCGTGGCAGAAAGGAAATGTTTAATAAACGTCACTCATCTTTACGCGGGGTAATTGAAAGAAAATTTGGAGTTTGGAAAAAGTGGGTCATCTTACGTGATATGTCGTCGTATCCTTTCCAAAAGCAGGTGTACATTTTGGTTGCAAAAATGACACTAGATAACTTCATCCGAAGACATTCCTCGCAATCAGATACAGACTTCAGTATGGCTGACAATGATGAACTGACGAGCAACCAATAGGACTTGTGGGGGGGCATTCATTACCTGAG
>NW_018225036.1:491-890 GCF_001263595.1 Phalaenopsis equestris | reverse complement strand
AAAATACCTAAATTTGTTCAAAAATAATTTCAAACTTTTACAAACATCCAAATTACCCAAAATCACAAAAAAAATTGCCAAATTACCAAAATGCCCCTCCTTATCCCAAAATTTCAAAAATTCCAAAAAATCCCAAAAATTCCCAAATCCTTCCAAATATTTCCAATTTGATTTTTCTTAACTATCACATTACTTAATTTGAATAATTTGACCATTTTGACCAAAATCCCCAAATTGCCTTTAAAGACCCAATTTCCCTAAATTCACCTCAAATGTCCATCAATTTGGTCCCAATTTCCCCCAATTTCAATTCTAAACTCAAATTAACCTTCCATTTGACCAATCTAAACTAAATACAAGCTCAATTGGTCCATGATTTGAGCTCAATTTTGATCTAAA
>NW_018225036.1:0-481 GCF_001263595.1 Phalaenopsis equestris | reverse complement strand
CCAATTTTGGCCATATGACTTAATCTCACCAAATTGAACCTATAGCCTACTCAATTTGCCACAATTTATGTTGAAAACTCTTAGTAACACTCCTACACATCAAAGTTGACCTTCAATTGGCCTTGTTGAAGCCTAAATTTCATTTAATTTTGATCTAAGTCTAAAAAGCCCCAATTTTGCCCTAAATTGGCCATGTCTCAAAATTCCACCAAATTGATTGCCTTAGCCCCAAAATTGACACCCAATTTATGTTGAAAAATCTTCATGACATTCCTATTGACCATTCTCAACAATAAATTTGGACTTATTCCAAGCTTAGCCCAATCTAGACCCATGTCTAGCCCAACATGCCCAAAGTGACCAAAATTCTAAAATTCCTCAAATTGAACCCCAATTAAACTCACAATCACTTCAATCCTTCACCAAAAATGTTCACTATAATCATTTACACAATGTTGATCAATCAATTATGCTCAAGGTC
>NW_018225035.1:5069-5339 GCF_001263595.1 Phalaenopsis equestris | reverse complement strand
GAGTGAGACACAAAGAGAGGGAGTGAGGGAGGAAGCAAGGGGAAGAGAGTGGAGAGAGTAAGAGCGAGTGAGAGAGAGAGGACTGATAGAGAGAAGTTTAAGAGGGAGATTATAAGAGAGAAGGAAAGAAAGTGAGAAAGATGGAGTGCTCAAGCGAGTGAGAGAGATAGAGAGAAGGAGGTGGAGAGAGGAAGTGAGAAGATAGAGTGAGGAAGAAAAGGGAGAGAAATATAGAGAGAGGTGGGGGAGATGAAGCGAGAGGGACAGATA
>NW_018225035.1:3668-4116 GCF_001263595.1 Phalaenopsis equestris | reverse complement strand
AAGAGTGTGAGAAAGGGGGTGTGAGTGAAAGAGAGAGTGAGTACAAAAGGTAGATAAAGGGATACCCAAGAGTGATGAGGACAAGCGAAATACCAAGCTAGAGAGTAAGAGAGAGGGAGTGGCAAAGATAGAGGTAGAAAGATTAATAAAGTGAGTGAAAGAGAGAGAGACAAATAAAGCAAGAGAGAAAAATAAAGCAAGAGAGAATAAGAGAGAATAAAGATAAGAGAGATAAGGAGAGAGGGAGGGATAAAGAGGTAGATAAAGCGAAGGAGGAAAAGGGAGACGAAGATATGGAGAGACAAAGAGAGAGACAAAGAGAAAGAAAGATAACAATAGAGTGAGGAAAAGAGTGAGGAAATATATAAAAAATATAATGTAATTGAAATGTGGTATATTTAAGAGTATTTTGAAGTTCTTGAAAGAAAGAAGGAAAGGAGGGTAGGAG
>NW_018225035.1:0-3470 GCF_001263595.1 Phalaenopsis equestris | reverse complement strand
AGTACAAAAGATGGAGTGCGAGAGAGGAATGGTGAAAGTGAGAGAGAGAGGGATGGATTTAAAGAGAGCGAGTGCAAATGACGGAGAATACGAGAGAAATAAAGTGAGAGGGGGAGTAAAAGAGAGAAGGTAGATAGAGTGGCAAAAATTAAGGCAAGTAGAGAGGGAGAGAGAGGGTGAGAGTGAGAAAAATAAAGAGAGAGAAAAAGAAGAGAGAGTAAGAGATTAATAGAAATAGTGAGAGCGAGAGAAAAGAGGCCAAAAGAGAAAGTGAAAGAGAAGCAAAATATACTAAAAGAGAGAGGGAGAGAAGCATAAAGACTGAGAGTAGAAGCTTAGAGAAATAAAGGGAGCAAGAAGAGAGAGAAGCAAGAGAAGATTTAGAGAGAAGAGAGTGAAAAAAAATAATAGAGAATGGGAGAGAGTAGAAGGGCAAGGGAGAGAAGGAGGGATGGAGATAGAGAGTTAGAGTGAGAAAAAAGAAGAGAGTGATAGAAGTAGATTAAGATAAAAAGAGAGAGAAAGAGTAGAAAGTACGAAAAAGATAAAGAGAACTGAGATGAAGTGAGAAAACATTTGGAGCAGAGGTTAGAGTGAGAAAAAAGAAGAGAGTGATAGAAAGGGAGAAAAATATTAGAGAGAGAGGGAGGGATGGAGAGGGAGTGTGAGACTGGGGAAGTGAGTGAGAGAGAGACAACAGATAGAGATAAGATTAATATGAAGATTATAAGAGAGAATGATAGAAAATGAGAAAGATAGAGTGCTCAAGTGAGTGAGAGAGACAGATAGAGGGAGGTAGAGAGATGAAGGGAGAGAGATAGAGTGAGGGAGAAAAAGGGAAAGTTAGATTGGAACAAAGAAGATATATAGCAAGTGAAATAGAGAAAACATAGGATTAAGAGGGAGAGAGATAAAGAGATATTGAGAGAGAGAGAGAAAAAAAAGTGTAGAAAGTTATAGAAATAGTAGACAGGAGGAGAGAGCAAGGTTGAGGAATCGTGAGAGAGAAAGGGAGAAGGAGAAAGAGAGATAAAAGTGGAAGCTATTGTGTGAAGGAGAATAATAGAGCACTAGAGAGAGAGGTTGGAATGGGAGGAGAGAGAGTGGGAGAGAAGGAGAGAGAAAATTTTGAACAATATAGAGGAAGGTAAAAGAAAAATTTAGGGAGAGGACGAGAGGCAAAGTGAAAACCATAAAGTAGAGAGCTTATGAGAGGGAGGAAGGGAGGGAACAAATGAGGGAGAGAGAGAATATAGAGAAGATGGAGAGAGTCGGAAGAGGGTGAGAGGGAGTGAGAAGAAGATAGAATGTAAGGGTGAGCAAGAGAATAATAGAAAAAAGGGCTCAATAAAAATTAAAAATTACGGAAAGTGAATATGGGAGAGGTATCCAAGTAAAGGGAGGGAGTGTGGGAGAGTGCCAAAGCAATTTGTATGAGAGAGAGAGATAGAAAGCAAGAAAGTGAGATACTTATAGAATGAGTTAGAAAGAGTGCATGTGGAAAGGAGAGAGTTAAACAAAGCATGAGAGGGGTAGAGAGAGAAGAATAGTTGAAGATAGGAAGCTAGAGAGGGAGGGGAGAGAGAGAGGGAGAGAGGGAGCGGAGAGATAAACAGAGATGTGATGTAATAGAGTGAGAGAGATTGAGAGATAAATTGAGAAAAAGTGGAGTAAGAGTGGGAGGGTGAAGGAAAGATAGAGAGAATAAGTTAGCTAGATGCAGAATGAGAGAAAGAAAGAGGAGAAAGAGTGAGAGAAATGAGGGAGTGAAGGTGAGAGAGGAAAGAGAAAAATAAAAAGATAAAGAGAGGAAGTCAGAGAAGGAGGGAGAGTGAGAGAAGAAGAGCAAGGGGAAAGAGAGAGAGGAAATTGACGAGAATTAGACTTGGAGAGTTGGGGAGAGAGAGGACGGAAGAGAAATAAGGAAAGAGATATAAATAGAAAAAAAGATGGGGAAAAAAGGGAGAGCGATGTAGAGGTAGGGAATTAGAGAGGATGAGAAAGAGAGTGTAAGTGAGAGAAAGTGAAAGAGAAAGAGAGAGGAGAGAGAGAGAAGTGCCGAAGAGTCAATGAAAGTGATAGAGAGAGCGACAAAGGGATAAGAGAGAGAAAGAAATTGAGGAGGGAGGGGGTATGGGAGAGAGAGTTAGAGAATTGGAGAGGGAGAGTGAGGAAGATAGAGAAAGTGAGAGAGAGAGAGAGGAGAGAATAAGAAATAAAGGGAGAGAGTGAATGATGCTTGCGGAGAAAGGTGAAAAAGAAAGGGAAGGGAGGAGGGAGGATGAGAGAGAGTGGAGAGAGGAGAGAGATCAAGAGAGAGGGGGAAAAACTTGAGAGAGTGAGAAGAGAGAGTGTGTGAGAACAAGAGGTGGAGAAAGTGAGGGAGAGAGGATGAGACCCAGGGAGAGATAAAGATGAGGAGAAATTGAGGGAGAGAGAATGAGAGAGAGAGAGAGATAGAGATAATGAGAAAGTGAGGGAGTGAGAGAGAACCAATAAGAGAAGAAATATTAAATAGAGTGAGAGAGAAGGAAAGAAAGTTAAATGGATAGATTAAAAAAAGAAAGAGAGCTAGTAAGGAAGAAGGAGAGAGGAAAGAGAATAGGGAGAGTGGGAGGGCATGAGAGAGAGTGAGGGTGAGATAGAGGGAGAGAGATATAGTGATGCAAATGATAGCATGAGTGGCAATGACATGACTTCAAGATAATGTTTAATTCAAGTTCCATGTGGGCCAATTATTAGATGTCATGCAAAGAGGGTGAAAGAAGCTCTTAATGGATTAGTTAGAAAGAGTCACAAATATTTATCAACTTATTCCAAACCCAAGGATAAAGAAGTCATATTATTATGGGTGGATATTTTGTATTTTTTATTGTGGTTTAATAATGGCTTGCATGCCAACTTGATGTAGTTTTCTTTTTCATTTGTTTTAGAAGATATTTTATTTTCTCTTTTGTTTTCTTATAAGCTTTAGCCTATACATATGCCTTACTTCAAATGAGAAAGGGACTTTTGATTCTTAGCAAAAGAACTTGCATTTGGGTTGTCTCCCATAATTTCCTTAGAATTCCAACGGAAGTCCAGGCCATCGCCTAAGGAGTTCTTTCTCAACTTGTTCTTTCCTCACGTTAAGCATAGGGTTCCGGTCTTATACCAACGTTCTTGTTTGTGTTGAGCATTGGGTCAAGGTTTCCCTCCATCCATCCAATTAGGTTCAACCTATAATTTGGTTTGTTCCAACCTTGGGATGGTTTTATTCTTTGGTTTCTTGCATCTCATAAGAATTTCAATCAATTCTTTTCAATTTTGGCATAGCACATCTGATTTTCTAATAAGAACATCAATCCCCATGGTCTTGTCTTGCATAGACGCACATCATATAAGGAGAGAATTCGGGAGAGGGAGAGTGAGGTTGGAAGAGAGAGGGAAGAGGGAATTGAGAATGCGAGTAAGAGCAAAAGAAAGAGGGA
>NW_018225034.1:0-753 GCF_001263595.1 Phalaenopsis equestris | reverse complement strand
ATCATATAGAGTTTGTGACTCCATAGGGAAATCACGAAAAAAAGTTTGTGTAGAATGTACATTTTTGTGGGGATATAGACCGAACGTGGCCATACTGCACCAAGAAACAAGAAATCTCAAAATTGAGAAAACTTATTCGGCAAATTTAATTTATTTTGTTTTGTTCTGTTCATTGTTACGAACCAATGCATAGTTCAACGGTTTTCAACCACATTAAGAAGAATTTATTGTCAGAAAAAAAAAACTCTGAAATTCTTCATTATTGATTTATACAGTCATTTTTAAAATATATCATGTATATATCTCAAAGATGGAAAGTACATTATGCTATATGCATAACTAGTACATCTATGAGTACATAATATAAAATACAAAACAAGCTGTCTTCATATCGCTGTCCGCATATTTATACATCTGCATGCCTGCCAATAGAAGATCTCTCGAAAATTGTGTTATGAGTTACTAAACAAGCTGACCTTCTAAGCTGTTGTTTTGGGATGGTCTAGTGGTGCAATGAGTTTATAACTCATATGGTTGCAACTCTTCAAGTTCCAGATCTGGCTAAAATCCGCATGGAGTTTTGTCATCACTCATCCTTCTGAAAGTTATCGACACTCAACAGTGTCGGACTCCCGGAATGCAATGTTTCGCCATATCGGCTCTATTTCCTTTCAGAATTAGAATGTACCCTCTTGGTAAATAAATTTTGACAGATCCTCAGAATTCACCTGGACTGATTATCTCTATATCTGT
>NW_018225033.1:4676-11239 GCF_001263595.1 Phalaenopsis equestris | reverse complement strand
AAAAAAATAGTATTTTAAATTTTTGAAAATTTAAGACTTAACCGATCTCATATCCCCAGTAGTTTAAATAAACAAGCCTAATATCGCAAGTAGTGCACCTATCATGTGGGATAAATACATACTTACTAGTGAAAGCTCGATTAAATAAACTAAATATTGTATGACATTCATTTAAGTCTGCGAAACTCTTTTATGTTGACCGACAAATTCTCCTATTTAATACGAAGAATTAAATAGGGTTTATATTAAGTTGGGTTCGGGAATGCTTCCTATAAGGGCAATCCCCTATAGTTAATTACATCCTAGATAACCAAATTCATCTAAGAAAACTCTCGATAAAAATCAGAGGATATTATCTTCAAAGAGGTCAAAGGAATAGGACTTTTCAACGGGATCTCACAAAGAGGTTTAAAAGGGCAATGACTCAAGTTTGGAACATTTTATTTTGAACATTTTATTTTGAAAGACTAGGGGATGTCACAGATCCTGATGAGAACCTCGGTGACTTCCCAAGCTATCCTACTGTTTGGCTCCAGTTTTGGAGATTAGATTTATTGAATGTTTCATCCTATCAATTTTATTAATTATGGCTTACATTTGTGTGAAACAATCACACAAATAGCTTGGAAAATGTGAGGATTTAGGTCGTGACAGACAACAACCTCAGAATCCTAAAGCAGTTTATGACTTAAATTGTATATCAGAGTTATAGAAAAGCCTAAAGATGATGATTTATGTTGCATAAGAAAACAACCTCAAAGTCCTATGGATTGTTGTTAATTTTAAGAAAAGATATGTTGTCGTAGATCTCCTTGCTGATGAAGATGATCGTGCTGCCCACAATGCTAGCTCCAAGCTCCTCGTCGTGGCGAGTTTAAGTTTTCTAATGTGTCAGGTTATGACTTCAAATCATACGTCCATATGGTTATGCACATTTAAATTTTATGGGGCATATTAAAGTTGATTAGAGCGACACTGGTTAGGATCCTACGGTTCCCTCGTTCTGGTACCACTATTTTCTATCAAATTCACTTCGTCCAAATGAATTTACTAAATTCAACTTAATGAATTTTATACCTTCATTTAGACCGTGGGAAATCACGTTAGTAACTGTAGATTATCTCCTCTGAGGGATTTTCAATCATCCGATAGATACATCTTAATTTAGTTGCAAGTGTTGTTTTGTGATGTCTGTGATTAAATTTTGAGTTGTCTTATATTTTGAATATTATGGGGGTGAATGTTATCTTAATTGATTTTAATTTTGATTTTAGTTTCAGTTTTGTCGCTATCCTAAAGGTGTTAGTTTTCATGTAGGGTGACATCGTTGTTTAGCATGCAAGTTTATGAACGTAAAAGTATAGTGTAGAAAGTACAAGAAAAGAAAATACTGTAAACTATAAAAGCGTACCTGGCGAGTCTTCTCGTTCCTTCACCTGACAGTTTAATACTTGCGAGGCATATATATATAAATTTTGCAGGAATTAAAGCATGTTTGTAGAAAAGGGTAGGAAGTTCAAACTTAAAGTGTGCCTACCAAAACTTATGTCATTTCTTGGTATATCTAAATTTTAAGGCTAATCATAATAAGCTCACATGTCCTTCAAGATTTCCAAAGGATCGTGAAGAAGTTTTGGGTAATACCTTAGACATTTCATAACCCTTGGAATTATCTTGAGTTCATTTTGGTTTTATCATATTTGTTATATAGTTCATCCAATTAATACCCTTATGCTTAATGAACTTGATGTTTTAACAATCACTTGATATCTTACCAATGAATTATATATGTAAAGACCATTGGGGGCAACTTGACTCAATTAAGGAATTTAGTTAATTTGATTATTTAAAACATGGGCTTGTGGTGTTTTGAAGATTTCAAATTAATTATGGTTTGTTCTCTAAACTTCATTAGATAAAATTTTGATTAAGTTTAATTCACTACTAAGCCCGTAAGATTTAGTGGGTAGATTTGTAATTTTAGAAAAAAAAAATGTTTTGAATATTTGTGCTCTCAATCATGAACTATAAATTATATTAAAACCATCAACTAGGGTTCAAAATCAGTGAATTATGATAACCACTCACCTTAGACTCACCTTAGTATCCCCTTATTTAAATATTTTTCCAAATTTCATTAATTTGAAAAATTATGAATTTATCCTTTATGAAATTCAAATTAAGGTTAACTTCTACCACTTATGCCTTTTTAAGTTTCAATCATCAAGACATGTTATTTTAAGATCATATATTACTCATTTACCCTCTGGAATAAGCCTAAATATTAATTAAGCTCTAAATTCCAAAATTATATTTTTGCCTCTGAGGCCTTATCTTGGGTTAATTAAAACATCAGAGGAGAAAATGTGGCTTTTCTAAATTTATTTAATTTTTATAATTATTTTTAATGTAAAATAAGCATTTTCAATGAAAATTTAGTAACTCAATCAAAATAAAAATTATGTCCTTAAGAAAATTATTAAAAGTTCACCTAGGTAGGAGGACCACTTAGACCAGTTTTCATAATTATATAGATTTAATTTAATTATTAAAATTATTTGTTGGTTTTGAGTATTAATTAAATATAAAATAATATTTAATTGTAAAATTGAGTTTTATATTTTTATTAAATCTCTCTCAGTCCAAGAAACCCAAAGAAACAAATTTCATATTTTTGTAGTTTAAATTTTAAATATTGGAATTATTTTAGTGAAAAATTAGAGAAATGTCATTTTCTAAGCTTTTAAAATTAATATCTAGATTTAAAAAAAACTAGGAAAATTATTTTGGTTGTTTCCAAGTGAACAAGAAGTCAAATGTGATAATTTAGTATGTTTTTACAATTTTTATGATTTTTTTAAATTATTTTTAATTATTCAAATGTCTAAAAAAGCCCAAAGATTAAGTATTTATTTTAATTTTAATTTTACTTTTCTTAAGTTCCTCTGGTCATAAGAAGCTCCCAAAATCAATTTGGTGATTTTTTGAATTGTATTTTAATTATTATAATTATTTTAATATCAAAAATGTAATTTTATCTTAAAAATTCATTTTAGTGATCGAATTAACTCCAATTGACTTGAAATTTTTATGGGAAGCTCCTCTAATATTAAATTACAGTGTGGAATAATCATTATGTCATTTACATTTATAATTACGCCAAATTGATTTTCTCTTCATTTTAAGGGTTGGTGACAATTAGGATTATTTTTAATGAGTTAAATCAAGTTTATATTTTTCCTAGGATCCTCTAACCAAAGCGAACCTACCAAAATAAATTTTATATTTTTATTTATTTTTTCTGATGAGTATTTTAATTATTATAATTTTTGTATCAAAACGGGGGTCATTAAGTTGAAAATTAGATATCTCTAGTTAGAGATGCCCCCTGACCTTGGACAAATCAGGGGAGATGCTAACAATAGAGACATCAAAAGCCCCATGGTCCCATGTCATGGTAAAATCTCTATGCAAATGGAGAATAAAAATAAAGAAAATACCATTTAATTAATTAAAAATAAAATATGCATCAAATTAATATGAAAATATTTCTATGTTGTTCTCCTCTATTTATTGAATAAGAGGGTTATTTTATTTTATTTTTGTGATTTTTCTACACAAAGATATGAATTTTTGAAGTTCTAGGGGTTTAAATAAATAGAAAAATGCCCTTTTTTTTACTTATCCACCCGGTGCCACGCAATCCTCGTACGCGTCGAGCTTTCCACGCGGCGTGCTTCCATTTGATGTCGTCGTCCACGTGTCTCCCCCGTCAGCCTGCCTTTTCGAGCCCTCCACGCGCGATCCAACGGCTGCGGGTCATCGTCCCCAAAGCCTCTTGCCAGAGAACCATCCACCTTCAAACCCTAATATCTCGCTTCATTCTCAACCAAATCAAGTGAGGTTTGTTCCTATCGACTCATCTTGATGAGACGCACACATCCATACGGTTAATCGCACCCTAAATCAACTTTATGCTCTTGGAGAATCAAATGAAGTTCGTTTTAGGATTGATTGGATGTTTGTGGAAGCTTCGTGGGGGTCCCAATAGCTCGAAGATGAAGCCTCTAGTCGTGGTAAATTGCCTAGACCCAAGTTTGACCAAGGCTAGTTTTGGGTGTCGGTCAAAGTCCACCCTAGAGTGCTCTGGTGATGGGGCTTCTAAGGGGGATCTTTCTCTCTCACTGTGAGGATGGTGTGGGTACAATTAATTTGAATTTGGTGAAGTATTTGGAGGTGTCCTATTTCGACCTAGGGATTGAGCTCCAACTTTTTCTAACAAAGTTACAAAATAACTGCCAATTTTGTGAATTCATCATTGCAAAGTATGAAAGTAATTCAACTACAGCTTCTACAAGAAAATTATTTGTTATATATTTATATTATAATTAACTGTCTTAATTTCATTAAAAAAAACTTATTATATATATATATATATATATATATTTGTGTGTGTGTGAAGATTAGAATGTAGTTCAAATATGTGTATTTTAATTAGAAAAAAAAAAATCCCTAACAAATTACATAGGGTTGATTCAGCGCTACTGACTGAGTTCAATATAGATATGAATTAGTGGTGCAGATCCATTCAAACTGTATTATACTAAATTGCCACAGAGATAATACGCACATCAAATAAATGCCAAAAGGAAAAAAATGTAATTATAGAAGATTTTAAGGGTTTTCAATCTAATTTAAGAAAAATATAATATAAAAATACAACAACAACAACAACACAACAACAACAACAACAACAACAACAACAAAAAGACAAGTCTTTATCCCCACAATTGTAAAAATTATTTCATGCGGACACCGCATGGTATCCGATCTACACCGTCGGTTACTGTAAAGATGTATTTCGATAGCCATCATAACTCAGGAATAACCTCCGCGGCACGTAGAACTACGTTAGAAGTCCGCACAGAAAAATTAGGCGTAACAGACAGTGATTGGTCCTGATATAATATTTTCTTGTTAATAACGGGCGTGTAAGAGAGTCATGCCATAGTTGTTGGACGATTGGAACGAATAGTAATTATTATGAATTTTGTTATTATTAAAATTGTATTAATTATTAATTTGATTATATTCACAATGTGTATTTCAAGCCCCAAAAATCAGACTGAATCAAATTGTTTTAGATGTTTTGGTTTGGGTTTTAATTTATTGCTATTTAATCTCATGATTGGTGTTTAAGACAATTTTAAAATAAATTATGTTAAATGGAAATCAAACATAATTAACTTTAAATAATCGTTTCTCTGCATATCGTTGTAGCGCTTGAAATTTTATGTTATGACATTTAGTTTGTTATTGATATATGAAGAGGATGAAATGAGTTTTGATGGCTATCGAATAATTTATTTTTCTGTGAAGTTCTGTATGATTAGTTTTCAAGCATGAAAATATGTTCCACGTAAAAATTTTTCAAAGAAGCGTTGTTTTACAAAACGAACTTCGTGAATGTGTCATGATCATCTAAACCTTTTAATTGAGCCCTTTTGTGTCCGAGTCAGACTCCGTTTTGGGGCTTACATAGCATGCTATAATTTGGACGATAATTAGAAAAATTAGGATAAAAGTAACAAATTTGCCCTCAAGATGAACTTGAATCAATTTTAAACTTAAATTATAATCAAAGTAAGCTAAAAAATACTGAATTTGGCCAATTTGAAGCTCATTCAAGTTTTCCTAAAAAATTCTCAATTTTCGTCAGGTGGGACTAACACTTATAAAAAAAATAAAAAACTTCCATGATAATATCTTCTAGCATATGAAATCAAAGTCTGTTGTAGAAAAAAAAATTAGGTTATTTTTATACTCTTCATTCAATAATTGTTAAAATTTTATTTCTAATACTCTTCTGATCTTCCTTACACTTTTCTTGTAAATAAAATCCCACGTGACATTAACATATCAAATGTTCATTTTCTTTAATTAACATATAAATTATAAGCAAATTATTTTATAATCAAATAACATAAATAAATGTTAACCAGTCCATTAAAATAAAAAATTAATTTAGACTAACTAGTTCAAATATTAATCGTGTCGTGTTTAAGTTGTTCATCTAGTGCATTGGTTCATTTATAGCCCTACCAACATGCAAAAAAGTTTAATTTTGATAATGGCAAGTCTTCCAATACACGTTTGGATCCCTTAGAATCTTAGCACAACATACATATGCTAATTGTGATGTGATAATTGAAATTACTCAGTGAGACATTCTCATGAGTAATGCTTGTCAACGCATCACAGTTAACGATGCTGACCTCCTTTTTAGTGAGGTTTAGTTTCTTTTTAGGATCTAGCCTTAAGATTCCCCCTTCGACTGTCTTAGATCCTTAGAAATGGAACCCACCTTATTTTAGAAATCCAACTTACTTCTGTACTCTTTTGAAGTTCTGTGTGTTGTTCTTGACCTCTAGCACGTAGAAGGTTGAAACTAACATGAGGGAACTCAAAAAGAGAGTCCCTATCGAACTTTTGAGCCCCAGGGGTGCCTCTTGCCCAATTTGCCCATTCGCGTGGACAACCTTCGCAATTCGTTCTGTCGACAC
>NW_018225033.1:0-2589 GCF_001263595.1 Phalaenopsis equestris | reverse complement strand
ATATGTTCCATGCTTTTTTTTTTGTAATATGAAGAATATTATTATCCTCTTAATGCTTCAACATCAGTATTAACTTTATTTAGTTTGAGGTCTTACTGATGTTTATTTAAAGTTTAAAATAAAAAATAAGTTTTTCGTAGCATATTTCATGACGCTTTTTAAAAGTGCCGCCAAAAATACTTAAAACAGCAAAATAAAATATTACTTTTAGCATAAAACACACCCTAAAAATCACTAACAGTTACACTTCAACTATAAAACACAACTCAATTTGAGAAGGAAATACAAACCATGTCTGCTAATGAAGTACCTTCCGATCACTCACGACTAATCAAACCACAAATTCAATGACCGCAGGAGAACGGAACCATGGGATCTTGACCGAGCCATTCAACATCAAATAAGAATAAAAAAATAAAAGAAAACTTAATCGGCTAAGAAGTCTTAAGAAACCTAAAGTTTTCAACCCCCTAAAATCCGAAAAGGAAATAAAAACTTAAATGAAACCCTAATGAACAAACATCATTGAACTCAACTTTAACCCTGCTACCCAGATCCATGAATATCTCTTGGAAGATGTAACCCATGTATGTTGATAAGAATTTTCGGATCAAATTAGGCTTGAGTGCCTCTCTAGATTAAGTAGATCAAGGAACCCGACAACCCCAGGATGACGGAAAACCATAGGCAAATTGACCGGGTTGTCTTAAATAAAATAATAATAATTAGCACTTTTATAATCAAAATTAACACATTTTTATTTCTTACATTAAAATGAAGCAGTCTAACTTTGTTTTGCAGAGCGGCTGAAGATAACATACAAAATAATGCCTTAGATTTACTTTTACATGTTATTAGGGTGCGCTAACTCTGTTTTGCAGGATTTCTATAAATAAACGAGTTGTCGTAGTAACCTCAAATCTTTTATTTGAGTCTTCTTTTCTTTTATAGAGTTAGGAAGTGTTATGGTCAATTGACAATAAACATTTGAAATATCCAAAAGAAGACAAAAAACAAAATGAAGGATGAACCTCAACTAAACCATCAACAATAGTTCGAATGATCCAAGTTAGTGAGTCTGACATAAGTTAGAGCTGGTACCCATATCGTCAGTTTTTCTTTATTCATTCGATAGATATGCACAAATTATGGACTAATATTTACATTTCTACCTTTTGCTTGTATTATCGGTAGGCTCACCTAAGAACTAAACCTTCTACCCTAACCTAAATAACTTTGAATTAACTTTTCAAAATAAAAGTCATAGCCAAACCTAAACCACATAAATCACTACATTCACAACTATGGAAACATCATATATCAAAACAACTTTAATTGACACCAAATAAAACTTAATAGAAACTCATTTTCAATTTAGGAATATAAATGATAACATAATCTATAGACATATGAATAACATATTGCTCCTATTTCTAATTTTCATGCCCTCACTCATTGCACAAAAATGGGTGGTTTGACCCACGAGAACCACTACCATATAGAGTGAGTTCTGTTATTGGCACTAAAAAGTTGAGGAGTTGTTGAGTTGTCGACTGCTAAGATGGATATCCTAACATCCGTTTTAATTTAATTTAATACATATAAAATTTATAAAAAATAGTATTTTAAATTTTTGAAAATACAAGACCGAACTGATCACATATCCCCGGTAGTTTAAATAAACTAGTCTAATGTCACAAGTAGTGTACCCATCTCGAGGGATAGATACATTACTTATTGATGAATGCTCGATTAAATAAACTAAAGATTGTATGATATCTTTTTAAATCTGCGAAAAACATTTTTATTTATAAGCCGACAATTTCTCCTTTTCAATACAAAGAATTAAATAGAGTTTATATTAAGTTGGATTCGGGAATGTTTTCTATAAGGGCAAGCCCCTATAGTTAATTATATCTTAGATAACCAAAGTCACCTAAGAAAACTCTCGATAAAAATCAGAGGATATTATCTTCAAAGAGGTCAAAGGATTAGGAATTTTCAACAAGATCGAACAAAGAGGTCTGAAAGGAGAATGACTCAAGTTTGGAACATTTTATTTTGGAATCCAAAGGAGGAAGAACTAGGGGATGTCATAGATCCAGAGGAGAATCTCAGTGACTTCCCAAGCTATTCTATGGTTTGGCTTCAATTTTGGAGATCAGAATTATTGAATGTTTCATACTGCCAATTTTATTAATTAGGGTTTATATTCATGTGAAACGATCACACAAATAGCCTGAAAGATGTGAGGATTTAGGTCATAACACACAACAACCTCGGAATCCTAAAGCAGGTTAGGGCTTAAATTGTGTAGCAGAGCTCTACAAAGGCCTAAAGATAAATTGTAGATTTATGTTGTGTAAGCAAACAACCTCGAAGTCCTATGGATTGTTGTTAATTCTAAGAAAAGATATGTTGTCGTAGATCTCCTTGCTGATGAAGATGATCGTGCTGCCCACAATGCTAGCTCCAAGCTCCTCGTCGTGGCGAGTTTAAGTTTTCTAATGTGTCAGGTTATGACTTCAAATCATACGTCCATATGGTTATGCACATTTAAATTTTATGGGGCATATTAAAGTTGATTAG
>NW_018225032.1:0-347 GCF_001263595.1 Phalaenopsis equestris | reverse complement strand
TCATGGACGTGGTGAGAAGGGAAAGAAATTCAGCCTCATCACCTGAGTTAGTGCAATATTCAGAAGGCTTGCAATTAAAGAATGATGTACTGTTAGTGAACTACTTAAACGAGTGGGACATGCGATTTCCCCTCATATGAAGAATGAAATTTTGAAGGATATTAAGTCCGCTAGAAAATCTCATAGGTCGATTATAGAGTCACCTACCCGTGTTCCCGTTTGGCTCCATTTGGGAAACCGAGTCGATACTGTTATGGTCACCACCTATCACACCACCACCAGAACCACTGGTCGCCGACCGATTAAGTCAAAACTGGGTCCGAAAGGTTCACCCGTTATTTCTACAA
>NW_018225031.1:0-3038 GCF_001263595.1 Phalaenopsis equestris | reverse complement strand
TGTTGCCACTATCCCAAACTTCTTCTCGAATATTCGGGTTGCTCTGGTCTTTTTTTATTTCTCCTGGGAATCGATATGTTAACTTCCTCTTGCAGATTACTAGCTTTGTTGGGTGGCTTCTCGAAAGATTTAATGGTGAGTCCCTTGAGCATGAAAGCTACTGGCCCATGAATGCTTTTGAGTAAGATCTCAATCACATGATGTTCCTGTAACTAAGGCTCACATTTCATGCTAAGATTTCTCCACCTCAAGATATAATCCACTAGGGTCTCGTTAGGCTTTCGCTTCTCCACGACAAGATCTCCAATAAAAACATGATGTCGCGCTACGGCAAATCTCTTCATGAACAACTGTTCTAATTCGGCAAATGTCTTGACCGATCTGTTGGGTAATTCGGCATACCAATCAAATGCAATTCTCGACAAGCTGCTGACAAACTATCAGAAGAGTAAAGCTTTGTTTCCTCTAATGTTACCACAACTAGCTCAAAAATATGCTATATGCTACCTGAAATTTTCAGTCTTCTCAAATATCTTAAGTTTTAGTGACACAAAACCATTAGGGTAGGGTACGGCATCAAACTCCTCCGAGTAGGGTCTACCCTTCAAAATCAATGTGTCACCCTTAGAATGGGCTAAAGCCTCCCAAACTTGTTCGACCATCTGTTTAAATTTCTTTTCTAGTATGGCACTCGATGGAGAATCCTTCTTCTATTGACCATCTCTGTTTGTCGAGGCAGCTTCTCTCCTTTCATCGATGATATGTGTAATCTCCGGCTGATTAACTTCTGGAGAAGCTAACTGTTGGGGTTGAGATTGTCCCTAAACTGTAGGCATGACGACCATGGCAGTGGTCATCTCTTCCATTTTTTTCTCCATTTGGCTGCTTTGCTCATCCCTCAAGAAGACAGCTCTACGTAGATCATCTATGGCGTTCTCTTTGACGAGAGGTTGAGCGTCACGCGCAGATGCAGCGGCTCTAGTTTGATGAAATGAATGTCCATGAAGATTTCCTCGAGGTAATCGTTAAATTCAAAGTCCTCGTCATCCTCATCATCGACGGAAACTCCATGTTCTTGGACTAACTGGGAAATCTCGATCCTGAGCTTCTCAACCTTTTCTTCAATTTTTAATTGTTGTATCATCTTAAGATCTAGAGGGCTCTGTTGAATATACTCTACTTGCTCATCCATTTCATTGAAAATAGCCACGACAATGTCAGATATTTCAGATTCTTGCTTCATTCCATGATCCTGCCCCACGGGCTCACTGAACCGTATTGGTACGGCAATCGTAGGTACCCACACCTTTTCTTTGGTAAAGATGTCTTGAGACTGGGTGTCTAAACATCGGTACGTCAAAGAGAGGTATGCTCCCCATGGTGCGGAGTAGGTACAGTATGCGGTAGCTTTTTCATATTTTCCTTCAAAACTTCATGATGGGTGACTAATAGAATTTTTTGACTCAAACGTGACTTAACTAGTTGATGGCCTGCAGGTCTCAAAACAGTAACAGTACTAGAATCGATGGTGGTAACAGTAATATCAATCTGACTTCCCAAACGGAATCTGATGGGATTGCATGCTGACAAAACTTCAGTTGATTTCTGAGACTGTCGGGTAGATTTGACATCTCTTAGAATTTCTCTCTTCATGTTAGGGGATACCGCACATCCCACTCCTTTAAGTAATTCACTGACAGAACAACCTTCTTTAGCGGTCAATCTATGGAACACTATACTAACTCAGGTGATAGGAATGAGCTTCTTCCTCTCCCCACTATGTCCATGATGTGACGGTAAGGAAGTGACATATTTTTGGATACTTTCGTACACATCAGTTTCCATTAAGGGATGGAATCTACTCCCTCGCAGAAGCGGATAAGTTACCAGTAACCTTGTTTGCTCCTAATGTGGAATTTCATAAACAAACATTTCCTCAAAAATATGGGCTTTAGTAGCCTTTCAAATCTTTTCTGCGGTTTCTCCTTTGAGTTTGGGTTAACGATGCAGTCCTTTAACTTAATACAATTTCAAATACTGATGGCAGGACAATCGATCCTTCAGTTCGGGTCTTTGACAATCATAACCTCTTTTCCCTTAGCAGAAATGGGAACTACAGGCTTAACATAATTTGTGATGGCAGTAGTCTTTACCTTCTTAGAAGAAGGAAAGTCTTGAAGACAGTTTAGGTTGAACTCAGCAGATGGTTTCTGAGCTTCCGGAGAAGCAACTTTCATTATGACCTTGAGATCTTCAAACCCAGCTGCAAACTTGATGGTGGGGGTGACATTACGAGAATTGCAGCTCGTCGGCAGGTTGCACGAGAAAGTGAGCGTTGGGAATGCCATTACAGTATCTTCAAAAAAAGAAGGCTCTGGGGTTAGTTATTTGGTCAATACCTCGTCATCCTAGTGCAAACACTAAAAATTAACAAAGGTTGATTTGTAGATTGAGTAAGTCTTTATTTAGTTTTTAAAGATTTTAAACTTTAGTAAAAATAGTTTGAAAGTAGAAAAATTTAATTAATATAAGAAAATTTAAGGAGCAAGCACAGCACGACACAATTCGATTTAATTTGCAAATAGCAAATCAAACTCAAGAGGGAAAGTAAAGTTTAGGACTCAGTGCAGGACCAACTTTACAACGCATATTGCTCGGGCGGAACTAGTCCACCAACACACCTATTGGGGGTCCGACCCCACATAAAGGTTAAAAGTCCTAATGAACTCTTGAACCTCTCTATTCAAATGTGATTGAACAGAAGGTCCTGAAGTCCGAAGGAGTTGATCGTACTTTCCTAAGAAAGAAATGCAATGGGTGAAGTACGTCAGCAGAAGATGGGTAATTTGGTCCATAAGGGACATGGACACATTACCGATGTATGAAAATAATATTCTATGATTAGATAAGAGAGAGAAACAATTCCTCAATGGAGTCGCCAGAAGCTGTCAGCACTTAAAAAGTTGAGGAGTTGCCGTTGGAAGCTGTCGGCCGCATAAGTCAGAATCTCATCGCCTGCTTCGGAGGGACATTTAATT
>NW_018225030.1:7492-11092 GCF_001263595.1 Phalaenopsis equestris | reverse complement strand
TTATTATGTTTCTATGTATTATACGTGGATCAAACGATACGTTTTATAAATATCAGTTATATAAACTTCTATCCTTACAAAGATTAATACAAAATACATGTTATAACATTTATTTAGCAACGGGTAATGTATTGGAAACATTTAATTAACATATCTAATCATTTAGTCATATGAAAAAGGAGATATGATTGCCTAACACTATTTCTTAGCTATGAATCAATGAAGAAACAAAATAGAGAAATTGAATAGGAAACACATAAATCATTGAGCAACAATCAACTTTAAGGAAGATCATGTAGAATCTATGATTAAAAAGTTAAATTTTCATTTAAATTTATATTTGTAAGAATTTTCACATCCCTGTGGGATTGATATTTAGGACTCCATTAGAGCCCTTTATTTCTTGTACGATATGTATACTTGTGTTTGCAACCTAGTGACTATTTAAAATTTAAAAAATCCATTAATTCACTAGGAGTGACAGATTTAACGATTTAAAAGAGAAACTGATTATAACGAAGTAAACTTTTGTTGTGATTGTCCTGCATATTTCGCAGTCTCGCTGTCACTTGTATTAAAGTGTTTAAAAACATTATTAGCATAAAATCTGCATCAATAGGCTCAAAATCTTTTCTCAAAATCTTCCGACGATGCCAATTTTTCATATTTTCGGTATAAATCTTTGCATTCCTTCCTTACTTCCTTAAGCTCATTTAATAGCAATAATCACTTGTTGTCAGTGTTCCTCAAATTGTAGTTAATTTTTTTAGTAGCCCAATAAATATTATGATCCAATTCAACTGAAAAGTGACAAGTCTTTTTAAATATGAGCCTATATGGTGACATTTCAATTGGAGTTTTATAAGCAGTCTTATAAGCCCATAATGCAGAATCAAGTCTAGCAGACCAATCTTTTATGTTATGACTTACACTTTTTTCTAATATTTTTTTTTAATTTCACGATTGGATATTTCTGCTAAACCACCAGTCTGAAGGTGATAAGTTGTGGCAGTTCGATATTTAATTCCATATTTCCTCGTTAATGTTTCAACATTGTTTTTAAAATGACTCCCCAATCAGTAATAATCACTCTTGGTATTTAAAACTAGTAAAAATATTTCTCTTTAAAAATTTTGCAACACTCTGAGAATCACATTGGGGTAAGCAACAGCTTCAATCCATTTAGAAACATAATACATAGCTAATAAAATGTATAGTTTTCTAGAATATGATACAAATGGTCCCATAAAATCTAAACCCCACATAAAAAATTTCAACTTCTAAAGTAAAATTGAGGAGCATTTCATCCTTCTTAGAAATATTTCCTACTCTCTGACATCTATCACAAGTTTTCACATAAGTGTTACCATCCTTAAATAATGTAGGCCAATAGAATCCAAATTATAAAATTTTAAAATCAGTTTTATCCACTCCAAAATGTCCCCCATAATTAGATTTATGACATTTTTGAATAATTTCCTTGGTTTCTTTAATTGATACAAATCTTCGGATGACTATATCCTTATATTATTCATATAAAAAAGGGTCATTCTAAAAGTAAAATATTGCATCGTGAATGAACTTTTTTTCTGGTGGCTTATTAATCCGTATGGTAAAATATTACTGACTAAATAGTTAACTATATCAGCATATCACAAAATATGCCACTCAAGAACAACATATAGTTGTTCACCAGGAAAATTTTTATTTATTACATTATCAAAGTTTCCATAATTTTCTTGTTTAAGTCTCGACAAATGATCAGCAATTTGATTATCAAAATCCTTCCTACCCACTGCCTGAAAATCGAACTCCTGCAAAAGAAGAACCCATATAGTTAACCTTTGTTATGCATCCTTCTTAAGCATCAGATATTTAATAGTAGAATGATCAGTATGTACAATACATTTAGCTCCATTAAGATAAGGTCAAAATTTATCAGAAGCATATACTATTTCCAATTACTCCTTTTTAGTAGTAGTGTAATTAATTTGTGTTTCATTAAGAGTTTTACTAGCATACTATATAACTTTAAAAATCTTATCAGATTTTGGAATAAATCACCAAGAGAAGAATTAAGACAAAGTAAGGTGGTTATTGACTTTTTTTAAGCAGTTCTATTCATGACTATTTTTCAGTGTTTTTTTAAGGCTCTAAACAATTCAAACGTTCCATGAAGTGATTCAAAGCATCTAGACACTTTGGAAAAGCTCTTGAATGAAGAGATACGTCTCTTGGATGAAGGTACTTGTCTCTTGATGTGAAGAGGTGTGCCTTTTGAGGAAAAAGGAGGGAATTTTGATTTTTTTTTGAAAGGAAGGCTGGCCTTAATAAAAAGAGGAGAGTCTAGAGAGTCTAAGGGGGGCGAGAGAGCGTTTTGGAAGAGAGGTCTACGGGTGACGTAAGAGAGAGTTGTGGAGAAGAGTTAGGTTTTTCTTCTAGTGTTGTAAGAGGAGAGGGAATGTGAGAGATTTTTTCTTCATTACATTTATAAGAGAGAATGTAGTGTGATTGTAAGGAGAGAAAGTGCTTAAAGGGAACTTCACGGGATTTTGTTGAGAAGGAGTGTAAGATAAGTTGTATTCTTTTCTTTATTTGTTTTGCAAAATTATTTATATATATAAAATCTCTGTTTTGTCGTGTCCTTCTCATGAATTATGAGTAGTCTTCTTGATCCTTCTCCCTACAATGAGATATTATTTTGTGAAGAATTAATTTTGTTATGTAAGGTTTTAAATGTCAATAAATTGAAATGATTTGAACTCTGATCTTCATTTACTTTTCAATATGGCTAATCGAAATGTTAAAATTTGTTAAGAAACATAAGATCCAAAAGGGCTATGCTTTCAATAATAAGTTAAGAGTCACATTCAATTTCATGGGTGAGAATGTAGTCTATGTGATTGGGTGCAAATAAATAGAGAAATTATTTTGATGAACACAAAATTGAAGATTTTAGGGTGACAGACTAAAACGCCCAATTTTGTCCAGTTGCTTTGAAACTAAAGCGAGATTGTTTGCCCTCAGAGGAGGGAGAAGTGAGAGCTCTAGAGTGGTAGTCAGTATCTTCTAAACCTAAACACATACTTAGGGACCAAACTCTGGATTAGTCAATATTATTTATGCACTCTCAGAGGGTAAAGAATAAGATTGCTCCTATTTGGCGTAATAAATTTATATGTATTTTAAATGATCTTAATTACTTCACAATCTATAAACTCGTTGTAGAGGGGAAGGATTCTAGGATCAAACCCAAGGTGATTTGGTTGAGTCTAGGCTGAGATCTTAAGGTTTTAGTGTGGATGGTCACGAGATCATTCTATCAGGGATGATGACGGGGAGCCGTCCGATCGCGCGTGTATCGATTGGACGGAGGAGATCGAGCTGGACAACATTTTCTTACACAAGCCGCGGGCCGAGTCAGCAGCTACGTGGATGGCAGCGTCCAATTAGAGTGCACCATGCGTTCTTTCGGAGCTGCCTAGGATACAGTCAGCGCCGCACATTTAAATAGAAAAATAGGGATTTTCTTATTTAAATAAATAGCCCTAGCTTTAAAAATTCATATCTTGGTGTAGAAAAATCATAAAAATAAAATAA
>NW_018225030.1:5023-6955 GCF_001263595.1 Phalaenopsis equestris | reverse complement strand
TAACTCAAAAATTTATAAAAACTTATTTTTTGAGTTCTCTGTGATCAATGATATTTTCTAAAAATAAAATGATATTTAAAATAAAAACTTGATTTTTGGCCTTTTTTTAAACATTTAAATAATTAAAAATCCATAAAAATCACAAAAATAATAAAATTCATGGAAATATTCTAAATTGGTTTCTAAGTACTTAGAAATAATTAGGATATTTTTCCTGATTTTCTAAATAAAGATACTGAATTTTAAAGCTTAAAAATAATTTTTAAAAGCTAAAATGGATTTTCACTAAAAATAATTACAATAAATAAAATAAAACTCAAAAAGATATAAAATTTTCTCCTTTGGGTTCTCTGACCTCAAGAAGATTTTTCTAAAATACAAAACTTAATTTTCCCCATTTAAAATATTTAATAAATACCCCAAAAATTAAAATAATTATTAAAATTTAAATAAAATTCAAAAAATCATGAAATTTGGTCCAACGGATTATCTAATCTAGTTATACCTCCAATAAAAATTTTAAGGGATTAGGATTTACCTTGGTCAAGTTAGGAATTTTCTTTGAAGTATCCTATTTTTGCATGAAAATAATTATATAAATTAAATCAAATTTTGAAAAATCACATTTTCTGCTTTGATGTTATAATTGACCCATGAATGAGGTAGGATAAAAATTTCAAAGTCATTTGAATTGAATTTGATGAATAATGAAGTGTTAGAGCCTTAGGGGCAATTGTGTAACTTTGGAAATTTAGCCTTCATTAACATTTAGGCCTAATTTCAGAAAGGGAAATGGCAAATCTTTGATTCTAATTAACATATTTGGATGTTTGAAACACAAGGGGTTAACTGGTAGAAACCAACATCACTTGTCCTAATTAAAAAGGATAAATTTGTAATTTCCTTAAATTACATAAATTTGAGAGTCTAGCCGATTAAATGATCCTAGATTTAGGGGTATAATTTTGGGTGTTAATAACACACTAATTTAATACCCCTATCTGATGAATAAAAAAAACAAAAACATGAATCATCACCATCACTTTTAAGTCAATTTCATTTGCAATGACTAAGGCACTCACCTAGGTCTTAAGGGCTTAGTAGTAATCTAAGTTAAATCAAGACTGGTTAAATGAGGATTAGAAAAAACAAACACAATTAAAATTAAAACATCTTTCAAACACTACAATCCCATCATGAGGACCAAAATTTGGCTAAGTGTTCCAATAACACTAACTTGCCTCTTTAAGGGTCCTCACCCACATAATATTCAAAATTAAATTACAAATGATAATTACCTTACTCTTAAGGATAATTTATACATAAATGATCATTGAGCATTAGGGTGTTCACAGGATGAATTATTAAGCAACATAATAAGTTTAAATGAGCTCGAGGCTTTTCACCAGGTGATAAGAGGGAAGCATGAACCTGCTTCTTTCTCTTAACCTGTTGGATACCTCAAAGATCTACTAAGCTTAACATGTTTTTCTTGACAAATATCATCCTTAATTAAACTCCCAAGGACCCACCAAGATATGACCTACGGTTAGTTATGTCGTCAAAAAAATTTTACTTCCCCGTTTCATATAAATTGCCTTAACATGCTTTTTGAGTTTCAGGTGGTGGAACGAGAAGACTCGCCAGGTACGCTTTTACAGTTTTCAGCATTGTCTTTTTTGTACTTTCTTGTACTTTTTATACCTACAAGTTTGCATGCTAAACAACAATGTTACCCTGCATGAAAACTAAAACTGCTAGGATAGCCACAGAACCAAAACCAAAACTAAAACCAAAACTAAAATCAACCAAGATAAAAATTATCTCCACAACATTCAAAATATAAAACAACTCAAAATTTAATCACAAACATCACACAAAACTATAACTTTAACTAAATTAAGACATCTCTATCGGATGATCAGGAATCCC
>NW_018225030.1:0-3685 GCF_001263595.1 Phalaenopsis equestris | reverse complement strand
TATATATATATATATATATATATATTATGTTTTCTTTATGAATTTCATGTACTTGAGAAACTTACATATTGATAAAATACATTAAAGCATCTTTATGTACTGAATTATATGGAAGATTTGAGAGTTACTTGAATTTAAAACTAAATGGTGCAGAAATATGAACTGGAGCTAGAGGAGCCAAATTTGGCACCTGAAGCGCCATTTTCCAGAGAGCTGGCGTCAGAAGTGTCGTGATTACCAGAATAAGTTTGATGATTCTAAAAGCGGTTTTGGGCGGTTTTTGGCAGATTTTCTTCCTAATAACTCCCAAGAACTAAATTTTGGAGTTATTTCAGAGTGAAAAACGAAAGGAAAGTCATCATTTTCAAATCTTATGGCTTCCCACTCTAAAAAACTAGTAGATATGGAATTTTCAATTGGAGGAAGATCATCAGTTTCGATGCGCATAAGTTATATGATTGAGTTCTTGTGAAGAAGAGATTAATCAAGGAATTAGAATTTGTGAATTGAGGATTCAACACACCAAATAGTAGAATGGAGGAGAATAATGCACAGAGACGCTAATAAGTGCTTTTCTACACCACTGTTGCAGTAGTAGTTCCCGTGGTGAAAGAGTTTTATGCTAATCTTCATGGAATTAATCAAGGAGTCGTCTATGTTTGAGGCAGGTGGGTATCATTTACTCCTTCAAGAATAAACGATTTGTTTATGATTGAAAGCATCCCTTTTTGTCGCTATGCAATTTTTTTCCCTACGAGAGATAACATGAATGAACTCTATCGATTCCTTACTGATGAAGATGCAAATTGGGAGACAAGAGATAATAGACATGTAAGTTTTTCTTCATCATTATTTAATCTTGCATCAAAGACATGACATTTATTTATTGCATCAAAACTTTTTCCTACCATGAAAATTAGTTAAGTGACAAAAGAAAGTATTATTTTAAATTATTGTATTCAAACTAGAAGACCTATTGATGTGGGTGGTTTAATTATAAAATTTGTTTTGGGTTTGATTATCAACGGATCGACTTATGGGCTGGAACAACCATCTACCATATTCCTACTATGCAGCCAGTCACAAGTGCATTTATGAAAGTTGGGAAAAAGTGCTTCTCCCTTAGAAACCTATGGACCCAGAGGTTTGGTGCAACTGCATAAGAAATGGGGAGGAAAATAATATGAATATTCTTATGGATCAGTCATCTCAAAATTCATCACCTATTATAGTTTGCATGATATTTTAAAAAGAATCAAGAAGTTGGAGAAAAAGGTACAGAATAATACAAATTAAATTAGAAACCTTTCTGATATATTTGATCATTTGGATTGGAGGATGAAGGAACAATTTGAACATACCAGGCGCATGTCAGTCGTTAAAAGGAAGGTGTTCGATTCAAGAATGTGGTTTTTGATTTCATTTAATATACATATAAATTTTATTTTTTTTAGAAAAATGATATTTTTAATTTTATAAAAGTAATGTTTTAATTTTTTTAAAATACGAGACCGAACCGATCCCATATAAACAAAAATTTAAATAAACAAGCCCGCAAGTAATTCACTTATCCTGAGGAATAGACACAATACTTAATAGTGAGACTCAATTAAATAAACTACAGAATTTATGACATCTGTTTGGTCTGCAAACCATTTTATATAAGCCGACAAATTTCCATACCTAATATGAAAGATTAGATAGTGTTTACATTATCCGGGTCATTAAAGCTCTCTATAGAGGCAAACCCCCATAGTTAATTTCATCTCAAATGACCGAGATCACTTAAGAAAACTGTCAATTTAGTTAAAAAACTATTATCTCCAAGAATTCCAATGGATGGGACTTTTCAAAAATCGAACAAAGAGGTGTCAAATGGGGATGACTCAAATTTGGAACATTGATTTTAGGAATCCAAAAGGAGATAAACTAGGGGTTACCACAGATTCTGAGGAGAACCTCGGTGACTTCCCAAGTTATATACTATGGTTTGGCTCCAATTTCAGAGAGATATTATTGAATGTTTCATCCTGTCAATTAATATTAATTAGGGCTTACATTTGTATGACACAATCATAAAAATAGCTTGAAAGATGGGAGGATTTATGTCGTAACGAACTACAACCTTAAAATCCTAAAATGAGTTTAGGCTTAAATTGCACAACATGATTTTGCAAAGGCCTAAAGATAAAATGAGGATTTATGTTGCACTAAGCAAACAACCTCGAAATCCTATGGTTGATTGCTTAATTATAAGGAAGAGATTGTTGTTGTTGATTGATACAACAAAATAATGTGTTATTTTAAGTATACATTTTATGCTTATTTTTTGTGGAGTTACACTTTAAAGAAGGGAATTTTCATTTTTTGTTGTAGGTATATCAATTTTAGGTATTTGGAGCAAAAGTAGAAAAAAGGATAAAATTTGGAGCCAAAATAACAAATTTTGAGATTCTGGCACCCGAAGCGCCCAAATTTGTGCCTGAAGCGACACTTTACATAGAGTTGGCATGTAAAGTGCCAAATTAGGTGCCTAAAGCGCAAAACCTAGAACAACGCAGTCTTAAGCAAGTTGTCGCCTGAGGCTCCAAAGATGAATTTTTGCGGATTAAGGCAGTTAGGGAAAAATTTTGTGCAAATTTCGAAAGGGCCACTTGTTGTAAACTCCCCATGGAGTGATTCAATGCATCTAGACACTTTAGAATGTTCTTTTATGAAAGGATATCTTTCTTAGATCGGTAGACATGTCTTTTGAAATTCAAAAGAGTTGACTTTTGATAGAATTTTGGAGAAAATTTTGAATTCTTTTTGGAGGGAAGCAACCTCTAATAAAAGAGGAGGAAGTCTAGGGCATGGTGGTGGCGTAAGAAAGGGGGCTGAAGAGAGGCGTGAGAGTGAGAGAGTTTGAAGAAGGCAAGAGATAGATAGAGAGAGAAAGTCAAGGTCTTGGAGAATTTCTTCAAGGATTGTAAGAGGAGAGGGAATATGAGAGATTTCTTCTTCATTACTCTTCTAAGAGAGAATTGAGAGTGCTTGTAAAGAGGGAAAGTTCTTGAAGAGAACTTCTAGAGATTTTCTTGGGAATAATTGTGAGATAAGTTGTGTTCTCTTATTTATTTATTTTGTAAACTTGTTTTTATATATGAAATATGTGTTTTGTTGTATCCTTTTATTAAATTTGGAGTAGTCTTCTTTATCCTTCTTCCTACTTTAAGATATGATTTTGTGAAGAATTGATTTTATTTCATAAGGTTTAAAATGTTAAATATTTGTGATGATTTGAACTCTGATCTTCATTTACTTTTTGATCTGGCCAATTGAAATATTAAAATGTGTTGAGAAACATTAGTTCCAAAAGGGCTATGATTTCTACAATATTGTGAGAATCACATTTGATTCTATGAGAGAGGATGTCATCCATGGAGTTGAGTGCAAATAAATAGAAAAATATACTATATTTGATGCAGAATTGGAGATTTTAAGGTGACAGATTAAAATCCCCAATTTGGTCTAGTTGATTGGAAACTAATGCGAGATTGTTAGCCATCGGGTGAGGGAGTAGTGGGAGCTCTGAAGTCGCAGCCAACATCCTTCTAACCTAACCATGGATTTAGGGTACATACTCTGGATTACTCAATGTTCTTTATGCTTTTGGAAGAGGGTAAAGAATAGGATTGCTCCTATT
>NW_018225029.1:476-1093 GCF_001263595.1 Phalaenopsis equestris | reverse complement strand
GCCCAATTTTGATTTGGGTCAAAACCCCAACTTTGTCCATATGACCTAATGTTACCAAATTGAACCCATAACCTAGTCAATTGACCCAAATTAATGTTTCAAAATATTGATAGAATTCCTATACATAAAAAATCAACCATCAATTGGCCTTGGTGAAGCCTCATATTCATTTTACTTTGGCCTAAATCCAAAATTCCAAAATTTACCCCCAAATTAGCTAAGTCCCAAAATTTCACCCAATTGATTGCCTTCACCTCCAAATTGGCATCCAATTCATATTCAAAACTCTTCATGAGGTCCTTATTGAAAATTTATAACAATCAATTTGGACCTAGCTCAAGGCTAACCCAAGCCCAAGCTACACCCAAGCCTAGCCCAACATGACCAAATTGATTAAAGTTTAAGATTCCATTAAATTGACCCTTCAATTGAACTCAAAACCACTTCCATCCTTCAGCAAAGTTGCTCTTTATAGTCATATACACCAAATTCATCAATTAATTGGGCCAATTTACATGGCTAACCTAGCCCAAACCCAATTTTTGGTCATTTGCACCCACTTGGACCCATGCACTAAATGTGACCTAACCACCCTAAAGTCACCAAATTAACTCCAC
>NW_018225029.1:0-312 GCF_001263595.1 Phalaenopsis equestris | reverse complement strand
TTTGCATTAAATTGTTGTGATGGATTCCTCTGGGTTCCCTGAGCTCCTAGCCACCTCCCCCTAGCCGGCTGGCCCGCATAGTGGTCGGAAAATGCTCAAAACCCAGAGCCACACCCATGGCACCTCAACCAAATCAAACCTAGAGGCCAGCTCATCCATATCAAATTGAAGATTTCCTCTGCCCTCCACCTAAGCACCCCAATGCACCCAAACTTGTGCCCTGAGAGGCACCCCATGGCCATTTTTATTAAAACTCACCTTCCATGGGCATGGGAGCTGTGCTGAAATTTTCCTAGAGAGGCCTCTACAAAC
>NW_018225028.1:0-1118 GCF_001263595.1 Phalaenopsis equestris | reverse complement strand
CGGAGAAATCTCAACGCTCCCAACGACAGACTTTTTAACACTTGTAGGGCTCTTTTTAATCAACACCTCTGAAAGGGAGAATTCTTTGGTAGACTTCAAGTTGTTCAAGTTGAACTCTACAATATGTACAATATGCTCCACGGACTTTTTTGTTTCAAACTTCATCACTGGACGACCACCTTTCCAAACTTAACTCCAATACCATCAAACCCTTGTCCAAATTTAATAACTGTCAGGTTAGGTAGTTCATCCCTATTGACAGCGAACTCCATTCCAAAGGCAAAAGAAAACATCAACCTTGGCGAAGAAATTGTCCCGATCATTTGAAGAATTTCAGAAGTTAGCGATGTCCCGTGCCATGGAGTTTCAACAGACGTACTCAAATTGACACACTCGTCTTATGAACTGGGCATTGTTTATTATTTTATTTTTCAAATTTGTTATTCACTTGTGATTAAAGCATTGAAGAGTTGCAATTAGCAAATTAAATAAGCGTGAAAAGGTGCAACAACTTGGCTTGATTCACAGAAAAGAAAACCAAACCTGAAGAAGACAAAGAAATGCAAAGTTTAGGACCCAGTGCGGGACCAACTTTACAACACACAACGCCTAGGTGGAACTAGTCCACCGACACACCTTTTGGGGGTCCGACCCCACATGAAAATTTAAAGAGTCCTTAATGGTCTCCTGAACCCCTCTGTTAAAAGATGGTTGAGCAGATAGTCCTGAAGTCCAAGGAGTTGGCTGTGCCTTCTCAAGGCAGAAATGGGTAAACCAAGCCAACGGAAGAAGGGTAATATGGTCCAAGAGGGACATGGAGACATTACCAATGTATAAAGATAAGATTCCCTTACTTAAATGGAGAGAGAAGCTAGTCCCCAATGGAGTCGCCAGAAGTTGTTGGCGCTATTTTTGTGTTGAGGAGTGTTGCCGAGGAGTGTTGCCCGAAAGAAGCTGCCGGTCACCGGAATCAAAATCCCGTCGCCTACTTTGGACGGACGTTTTAATTTACGTATATATTTAGTTTTAGAAAAATATGAAATCAAACAGACCTCATATTTTTCATAGTTTAAATTAAAGAGAGATGTACCTCAAATCATGTATCTATCCCGAAGGAT
>NW_018225027.1:0-9020 GCF_001263595.1 Phalaenopsis equestris | reverse complement strand
TTTTAATTTAATTTTGTGTGATTTACGGGCTTTAGCAGTGAAACAGGCGCGGTTTTGAAATCAAAATATTCTTATAGGGCTTTTATCTCGCCATTTCTGGTATGTTATTGGTTTATTTTATTGAAGTTTGGAAAATCATTTTTGTTTGTTGAATTGGGGTGAAATTTTTTTTTTGTTTTCTTAAAAAAGGGCTTTCTTTATTAAGTTTCATTTTGCTGTTCTGTGTTATGTTATTTTAAGATTAAGGTTGTTTTGTTCATTGGCATTTTAGTATTACAGCAATTTGATGTTAGTTTAATTTAGGTTAGGCGCTATGTAGATGCATTTTGATGACTATTTTGATGGTTAAAAGGTTTAGAAAGCAAGAATATGCTACATGAAAAGCAATAGGGACCATAATAAAATACTGCAATATTTGTAATAATTAACAACAAGCTAAGCAAATTTTATGTGCCCGCTAAAAATTTGTCTTATCTTTTGAAGCATAAACTTCGAATTTTTTACAAGAACAGTTGAACTCCATTTTCAATAAATTTGTAAGTGACATAGTGCAACTTGACAAAGTTCAACCTAACTAAAATCGTGTAGATCCAAATCCAACTAACTTAGATCAAATACACAAAAACATTGATGGAAATTTATTGCGGTCACTGGAGGGTTTAAAAGTCCTTTGAATTTGTGTATTATAACTGAAACGATCATCTTGATCAGAGGAATCAAGGTTGCTCAAATCCAAATTTATGAAGGCACTAAGATGTCCTCAAAATGAAAGTTGATTAAAGGGACCTATCAAACCCACTAATTGAGATCTAACACTCTCATAGAGATGACATAAGTATTTCTATTATGGGCATATTTTTTGCACAGTTGAGATATTTTAGTGGGGAGACTTCTAAACCTATTTTAAAAGTCTAACAACAATTTAAAACCATAGCTGTTCATTTAGGAGGTTTTGCTTTTCGTGAATTATCGTCATCCTTTCCTAATGACCTGATATTTTCTTCAACTAAGAGGGCATTCATAGCAACAACGGTCTAACATTTGTCCCAATGCTAATATCCGCCTCAGTCACCATCAACAATGTTCACTACTATTTTCTTCTAACATTAACTATTATCATTAGCCATCTACTATCACCGGATATTGAATTATGTTGACAAGTATCTTCTCGTGTGCTTCAACGATCATCAATAATAAGATCATCAAGAATTTAATTTCAACTTAAATTCTATCCCTACATTCATATATTTATGTCCACCTTCCGCCTGTCATCATCAATATCATTAAACGTTTTCAACCACTATCACAGAAATTACTCCTATAGTTTTGGTTTTATGATCTTATCTTTTTCAACAATCGAGGAGGTTCATTGTAATCTTTAATTGAAATAATGGAGCTATTTCAACATGTCTAAGCTCCTTTTTTTTTCCTTTTTTTCTTAATTTTATACATAAATAATCATTAATGTTTTATGTTTTGGTTGCTTTTTTTGTGTGCAAAATTTGCATACAATGCTAAGATAATAAACTCTTACTCTCCATTGCAAATAATCTGCATACAACAAAATAACCATTATGGTTTGTTAATTTTTTTTCCTTTTATTGTTGATTGTTGAGTTTAAGGAATGAAATCATGTTTAAATTCTAAGTTTGTCAATTGTGTGGCCAACTTTTCAATTCTTCTGTATCATAATCATTAGTATTATCCAACCTATTTGAGTTCTCAACTGCATCACTTTCTATTAAGGCATGTGAGATTATTGTTTTCATTTTTGGATTATACATTTGAAAATATATTGTTGTAAAAATAAAAAGTGGTTGGCACTCACCCGCAAACTTAATCTTTTAGGTTAAAAACTAATTTTGTCAATGGTGTATCTTGCCCAACTTTGATATTCCTTTGATTCACAGTATCCTTATTTACCATTCAACCCTGTTTGGTGTTGCATGTGGTGTTGATTCTAGATTATACAATTTTATTGCATTAGTCCTATCTAAGCTTCATTCAACTACCACTTTCTCTTGCTACTTTGGATTGAATAAAAAGGTCCTATTGCTTGGTTTCGTTTTCTTTATGTCACCAATAAAAATGCATTAATATTTTGAAGTACTAAAAAGATTTCTTAATTATAGTGCTTCAAACAATAAAATCTATGTTTTCAATTGGAATCATTGAAATAGAAAAAAAAAACAAAAATGATTAGATTGTGTTAGTTTTAAAGTCATGAAATTGGACATCTTGCTGACTATGATGATATTAATTTCTATATCATTAAATGCTTCTTTAGTAAGCTGAAGTTTTGCTACTTAATAACAAGTCAGAGGGGGCTTATTGCATACTAAGGAGGAGAAATTCTGAAACCCTACGTGCACAATACATTGATGCCAAGGATATAAGGCAAGTTACATTAACTTTAAGACTTCTATTTCATACTGCTATTTGAATTTTTCATTCGTTTGTAATTGTTCTCTTTTCATTACATTATAAATGTATACAATACTCAAAATAAAATTTTTTGCAATACACCAATGTTCAAAATTCTTTTTGAAACTAAATTCGTATACTCATTAATTGCATCATAAATCTATATTCAACTAACCATCATAGTCAATTCCAACATAAATGAACATTTATTAACTCTAATCTAAACTTCTTCTAATTGACCTTTTTTTTTTCGTAGGATTTGTGTTGGTACATGGAATGTTGGGGGGAAAGTTCCGCATGATGACTTGGATATTGACGAGTGGCTAAATACAAATGAACCTGCTGATATGTATGTGCTTGGGTAATATCATAAACCCTTTTCCTTGTTTTGTTTCCTATTAGATAAAAACTGGTTGCAATTACTAATTCATTCGCCTCTACTTTGGAATTTTGTTGTAATTTTGTATAGTTAGTATAGTGAAACACTTTGAACATTACAAGTTTGTTTTATTTTCCAACATATATAACATATTTGAGACAATTGCAGCTTTCAGGAGGTTGTTCCATTGAATGCGGGGAACATATTCGGTGCTGAAGACTGCAGTCCAGTGCCAAGATGGGAAAATCTCATTCGTAAGTCACTGAACAAAGTTCAAACGGGAAAACCAACATGCAAATGCTACAGTGATCCTCCTTCTCCTTCAAGGCTCAAGCCCTCTGAAGATGCTTCTGCCATTATCGAAAAATTGCTTTTGCATGAAACTGATAATGAAAGTGACAATGAAATGATCCAACAAGTCAATAATTCCATGAATGATTGTGATGATTTCAATGGGATTAGCACTGAGAACGGGCTATCAATGAAAAAGTTGGATAAGTGTCATCGTTTTAGTATGATAGACAGTGACATAATTCCCAAAACACCAATTTCTCAACAAAACAAGCTAATTAAAACATGTTGGGGCTCAGAAAAGATTGGCTTGGCATGGCCAGAACAACCACGGGAACTATTAGCCAGGCGTGTTTCAGATAGTCCAACTTTAAGATCAAAGTCTTTTAAGACTTGCAGTCCACTCGCTTCAGCTTTGGGAGATAAAAAAGATTCATTATACTTTGGATCGATACAAGAGTTTGATCCACGTGTCATTTTCCGTGCAAAGAAAAGATCGTCTTTTGTGAGGATCATAAAAAAACAAATGGTTGGCATTTTCATATCAATATGGGCTCGGAGATACCTTCAAAAGATTATTCAAAACGTGAAGGTGTCTTCTGTTGGTGTTGGTGCTATGGGATATATAGGAAACAAGGTTAGGCTTCTGTTTGTTTTATATTTCCATATCAATTTTAATTTGTTGATATGCACTTGTCTTATACAGTTTGATAACTAATCATCAATCTTTGAAATCATTTTAAAAAAGAAAACGCCATTTGTCATGCTAATTTGATGACATGAAAATATTAGTTTTCCTTGTCAAGGATATGAAAATCACCTGTTTCTTGCTTTTGTTTGACAACTGCCTGTTCATGAATGGATGATTTTGATTGTCTCTACTTTGTCTTCTTTGGTTGGACTTTAGCGTTTTTCTTTTCTTCCTTGCTGAGAATTTATGATTGTGTTTTGTTGATTCTGCTTTGCTATCATAGATTTTTATGACTATTAATTTAAATTATCAATATGAAATTTCTAAACATTTGAAAACCATTTCTGGAAGTATATTTAATCTTTACCAGTGGTATGAAGGGCATAGTATCAAAAAATAATTTATCTCTACCCACCCATGCTGCTTTAGTGCTCTTCCTTGGCGCTAAATCAACCTATCCCTCACAACACTTGGACTTCTAAACACAAAACACTCTTTGGAGAGGAGTAGGGAGAAGTATTGGAGAAAGAAAGATATCACTAAGAAAGATTGCAACACTTGAATTCTTGGAAGCTTGGAACATTTTCTTGGATGGTTACAAATGAGGGGAGATACTCCTATTTATAACCCCCTCCAAGTCCAAGGGAATATTCTAGAGTAGCTTAGTTTCTAGAGTGTGCTGCACTATTCTTATATACATATATGGCCTTAGACCTTTCTAGGGTATTCTTCAGTTTATCCTTGGACCATTCTCTAGAATGAGGCGGAATCATCTAGAGTTACTTGGATAGCTCTTCTCCAACTAGAATCATCCATCGCATTGTTGTCTTCCCAATTTCTTTAAAGATGGGGGAGGGGGTGACACTCTCCCCCACTTATGCTCGCAATGCCCTCATTGTGCCATTCTCCTGGTACTACTGGATATTTTCGTTGAATTGCCACAGTGAGTCTTCATGCTCCTAGCTAGCTTTACTATCAGACAATCCTTTACACTTGATGAGATACTCTTTGTAGTTTGACACCCCTCGTCATCTGATCACTCTATTTGCCAATATCTCTTCAATTTATTTATCAAATGAGGTGATTATGGCTGTAGACGCTCTCTTGGAAATCCCTTTTGAAGGGTCTTCCATATCTTCATGATAGGGCTTCAACATGCTTACATTAAAGATTGGATGTATTTTTAGTTTTGGTGGAAGGTTGAGTTTGTAAGAGACATTTCCGACTTGCTTCATTACCTCGAAAGGCCCTTTGTATCATCAAATTAATCCTTTATGTACCTTTCAAAATGTTTTGAACTATTGGGGCAGAAGCTTTACAAGGACTAGATCTCCTTCTCTAAACTCGACATGCCTCCGCTTTTTGTCTGCCCACATCTTCATTCTCCTTGCGGCTTTGTGTAATGTTGCTCGAGCGAGCTCCTTTTGCTCATTCCAAGACTTGACAAACTTGAAGGCTGCTGGACTTTTTCCTTCATAGCTGGTTGTAAGGGAGAGGGGAGCATCAGTTGTTTGCCCATGATTATCTCGAAAAGACTTTTTTTGGTGGCTTTGCTTGTTTGTAAATTAAAAGGGAATTGTGCCACATCCAGCAATTTGGCCCAATTTTGCTGATTTGCGCTTACATAGTGACACAAATATAGCTCTAATTGGGCATTGATCCACTCAGTTTGTCCATCACTTTGAGGATGAAAGCTTGTAAAGAAGTTTAGATCTAACCTCAACATCTTGAATAGTTCAGTCTAGAATCACCCAGCGAAGCGAGGATCTCGATCGTTGACAATGTTTTGTGGTATTCCCCATAGCTTTACCACGTTGTAGAGAAAGAGCCTTGTAGCTTCTTCGGTAATACAGTCAGTGGGAGCAGCAATGAATGTTGCAAGCTTGCTAAACTTATCAATCACGACTAGGATGCTTCCACACTCATATGAATTTGGCAAGCTGGTGATGAAGTTCATTGAAACACTCTCCCAGGTCTCCAAGGAATAGGTAGTGGTTCCAACAACCCCTTTGGTTGTTGAAGGACAACTTTGTCTTGTTGGCAGACAAGACAAGTGCGAACATATTCTTCTACCCCATTTTTCATCCTTGGGCAAATAATTTGCTTTTAGAAATAATAGGGGTCGCTTCATACCTGGATGTTTTGCCCATAAATAGTCATGACTTTCCTTGGTTAGCTCCTTTCTTAAGTTGCCACACCTTGGTACGTAGATGCATCGACCTTTAGTGTAGATAATATCTTCATCAATCCAAAACTTTCTAGTTTTTCCTTGTTTCACCAGAGCGATAACACTTTGGGCTTGTGAATCAGAGTTCAATCCTTCTTTGATTCCGCTTATTAGGGAGCTGGAAACTTATGAAATCCTTGCAAGTTCTGCTTTTCGGCTTAGTGCGTCTCCTACTATATTGGCCTTTCCTGGCTTATACTCCAAGATGTAATCAAATTCCGCCAAGAAATGTTGCCATCTTGCCTGCTTGGGACTTAACTTCTTGGTTTGAAAGCAGCTGGTGGCAATATTATCTTTCATGACTCTGAATTTGGAGCCAAGTAGGTAGTGTCTCCATACTCTAAGGCAATGTATGATGACCGTCATCTCCTTTTCCTGGACTGTATAGTGGCAATTCGTCTCATTAAGTTTCCGGCTTTCATGGGCAATTGGGCGTCCGTCTTGCATTAGTACCTCTCCTATAGCGAAGTTAGAAGCATCAGTATGCACTTCACATACCTTAGTATGGCTCTTCACCGATTGCCTTCTTGAGGTCTTCAAATGCTTCATGACACCTGCTATTCCATTCCCATGACTTATTCTTCTTAAGAAGGTCTGTTAATGGAGCAGCTCTTGCAGAATTGCCCTTAATGTATCGTCGATAGTAGTTTACAAGCCCCATATAGGATTTTAGCTCATGTACCTTCGTAGGATGCTCTCATTCTTGGATGGCCTTGATCTTGCTTTCTTCCATCATAAGCTTTCCATCCTTTATCTCATGCCCTAAGAATATCACTTCTTGTTTGGCAAAGGAGCATTTTTCTTTTTTGATGTATAGCTTATTTTCTCTAAGTACTTTGAATACATCTCGGAGGTGTCTCAGGTGATCTTGGAGTGTGTTGCTATACACTACTATGTCATCCAAGTAGATAACAACAAACTAATCCAAGTATGGTTGGAATAGTTTGTTCATCAAGTTGCAGAATGTAGCAGAAGCATTGGATAGCCCAAAAGACATAACCAAAAATCCAAACGACCCATATCCTCACTTGGTAGTAGCCTGATCGGAGATCTAATTTTGAGAAGTACCTTGCGCTCTCTAGTTGATCAAAGAGATCAGCGATGAGAGGAATTGGGTATTTGTTTATCACGATAATTTTATTTAATGCCCGGTAGTCCAATGCACATTCGCAGGGAATCATCTTTTTTCTTCTCAAATAGAACTTGAACACCATATGAGGCTTTAGATGGCCAGATCAATCCTGCCTCCAACAACTCCTTCAATTGTTTGCCCAGCTCTGCCATCTCTAGGTGCCATACAGTAAGCTCTCATTGCCGATGGCTTAGTCCCTGGCTCCAGCTCGGTTTGGTGATCAATCTCCCTTCTTAGTGGTATTTTTTTTGGCAATTCTGGGGTTGAATCATCTTTAAACTCCTCAAGTACTGTCATCACTTCCCTTGGCATGACTTCTTGGGGCTTCAATTCTTCATCAGGGTTATGAAGAACAACCAAGTAGCTCTCCTCCTCCTGTCGGATGCCTTTCTTGAATTGAAGTGCTGTAGTATTTTGGCTTCTTGCTTCCAAGTCCTTCATGTTGGTACTGGGCAAGCTTGATTGCCGTCCATGATACACATGCTATTGACAAATGGTATTGGGAGCGCTTTCACTTGGTCCAAGAATTCTTGAACAAGGATTACCTTGAAATCATCCATAGGAATGATGAAGAAAATCAGCGTACTTGACCAATCTCCAACACAGGTCTTCACTCCTTTGGCCATTCCATGAATTGGCCTAACCGCTGGGTTGATTGCTTTGATGGAGCCCCCTCCTCCGGTTACCCATCAATTTGCTTCTTCAATATAGATGTAGTTGTGAGAAGCTCTCGTATCTATCATTGCTATAGTAGGTGTCCCACCTATAATCACCACCGCAAAGAGAAGTCTTTTTTTTGGGGTTTTTGAAGAGGAGTGCATCTCGTTGAGCTGTTGCATTGTTCCTACTTGTTCTGCCATATCGCTTCCTTCATCCTCTTGATGGCTTGCAAGAGGAGAGTTCAAAGCTTTCTTCTGAGGGAAATCCCTTGCCCAATGTGGTCCTCCACAAAGAAAGCAGTTGTTGTGTGATTTCATTTTGTTGTTGTTGTTGGACTTCCCTTTGTCCTTTGCCTTGGATGGGGTCGATTCGCGAGGGGTCGATTCCTTGTGTTGATCTTTGTCTTCCCCACTTTTGACATAGTTGCTCTTCTTTTCTCTTGATTTTGTAGACTCCTTTGTATAGTCAACCAAGCTTTCCACGACTGAGATGGCAGTGGCATGATTTTACGTCTCCATGCCTCCTAAGCTCATTCTTCGCTCACTGTTGGAGCTCATCCATGAAGCTGAATAGAGCTTTCTTGTCAGACATGTCAGAAATTTCAAGGAGCAGGCTGGTAAACTCTTTAATATATTTTCGAATCGATCCCCGTTTGCTTGAGTCTTTGCAATCGGGCTCTTGCCTCATTCTCTAAGTTCTCGGGGTAGAACTGCCTCTTTAGCTCCATTTGGAAGTCATCAAAGTTGGATATGGTGCACATACCTTTCTCGTTGTCTCCACGTCTTCTTCTCCACCACAACATAGCAATGTTTAAGAGATAAAGGTTTGCAAATTGAATTCTTGCACTTCATCAGTAATCACCACCGCTCCAAAGTTTTGATCTAAGTCCCCATAAGAAATTGTCCAATTCTTTCGCGTTGCGAGATCCTCCAAAACGCTTTGGTTTTTGCACTTCAATATGCTTGGCTTCGAATGTATGATTGTTTGTGGATGCCGCTAGTGTCATCTTGCATAGCGAAATGTCTCCACACATCTCCTCCAAGCTTAGCACGTACGCCGCTCATCTCATCTTCATGTGCTCTTTGTACCTATTGGAGCTCCCCCATCATGTCCTTCCGCATCTTAGCCATTTGATCCCTTAAAGACTCCATTTGGAGCATCATACTTTTGATCGTCAAATAGATTGTGATGTCCTCCTCCTCGAGTCCATCAACCT
>NW_018225026.1:0-349 GCF_001263595.1 Phalaenopsis equestris | reverse complement strand
AATACCTCTTCAACTTGATGAGGCTCCTCCGCATCAGGTGTATTTTCCGGATTCTGAGCTTTGATGGCCTTCCGAACTCTCGTATTGCGGTTCCTTCTTTGAGTTCGGGTCAGTGGTGCAGTCCTTGAGCTCGACCCGATTTCAAACACGGGAGGCGGAACTGTTAATCCTTCAGTCGAATCTTCGACAATCATCACTTCCTTTCCCTTAGCAGCAGCTGGGATAGCAGGTTTGGCGGGTGTCGAGACCGCAGCAGCTTTAACCTTCTTGCCGGAAGGGAAATATTGAAGGCAGTTCAAACTGAGTTCTGCAGGTGGCTCTTGAACTTCCGGGGCAGCGATCTTCATTA
>NW_018225025.1:8849-23107 GCF_001263595.1 Phalaenopsis equestris | reverse complement strand
TGTGAGCGACCGGATAGGTGGGGTCCACTACGAATGAACGTGTACGAGAGCATACTTACGGTAAATGACCACATAAACGGGCATAAAGGGACAATACGCTGATGAATATCAAATGACCCTGGAGTTGAAAGCAGCTAGAGATTCTTAAAAATCTAATCATCCTAGTGTAATCATATGCCAATTTTATAGGCCAAAATACTCGTACATAAAGGGGAGATTAATATGTAAACGGGATCTCTCTCGCTTTTACATAAAGGGGAGATTAATATGTAAACGGGATCTCTCTCTCTCTCTCTCTTTTTTTCTTTTTTAAGGGCAAGCAACAAAGCTCTCTAAACCCAAGATAGTATTCTTTTTCATTCTCCTCTCCTCACCGCCTGCTCTCTAAACCCAAGATAGTATTCTTTTTCATTCTTCTCTCCTCACCGCCTCGCTCCTTTTCACTCTATTCTTGGGTGTGATTTCACATACAAAATAGGCTTCAACATATATATATATATATATAAAAGATATTTTATAGTAACGTACCGGGTTGCAAGCATACTATAACATAACAAAACCAAAAGCCCATCAATAGACCAGTTTATTTCTAGAGTTCAGCTTTCCATGCCTAATATTACACTAAACAAGTACCAGCTCTGCATAAAAATAACCGAAGTAAATAAGCAAATCACAACAATGTGTACCTTCGCCCACTGAAGCCTAATTGCTGGCCTGATGCAATTCCGGGCAGACAAAATCAGTGAAGCCTAATTGCTGTCCTGACGCAGTTCCGGGCGGACAAAATCAGCATTAGGCGGCACAGATATGTCCACGGTCGGCCTCAGCTGAGCACAAACCTCAATTGCCCCATGAACTGGATCTGACAGAAAGTTGCTGATGAGATCCTGATTAATTTCAGCGCCCTGATCCACAGCAACCAATGCCTGCTGGGTGAGGATATAGTCAAAGCGTGGTGCCCACTTCCTCGATCCCAGACGAGCTGTTGTCGAACAATTGTCGACCATGAATGCCACTCCACGAGCATGCATGAAAGGATTGAGGGAATCCACTGATTCAATAACACTTTCATTGATGATCTCTGAATAAGAATGCCCCTTCTTCCTCAAAACCTCAATCTACAGAAGAATCACATAAATGGTTCAATACATTTAGATAGCAGCGACAGTTATAAGAAAAAAGATGTTACGTGTACCTGAGCCATCATTAAAGCAACATAAACACCAGCTGTAAAGGGGTGCAGTGGGCCGAGATCACCCTCAGGTCGGGTCGCACGGACTCTTTCGCCAACTTTCCACATTCGAGTTTGATCAATTTTTCCCATTGGGAAAGCGGGAAGGCCTTCTTTTTCCTGTGAAAGAAAAATAACCAACTCACTCTACTTCCCATTCCCTTAATAGGAATATAGCTGAATATAAAAGAATGGAGAAGCATAAAATGCCACACAGCTAAATTACTATTTGCTGCTAACTAGGGGATTAATTGAACTAAGCTGACACATGAGCTGGATCGAGCTCAGCCGGATAAATGGCTCATGAGTTGAGCACAATGAGCTACCAAGTCAAGCTCAAGCTGGCCCGCTCGACTCATTAGCTCGTGAGCAAGCTTGTTTAAAATAAAACTAATATCAAAATATCAAAATATATTAAAATTCAAAACATTAAATCTAAAGTATTAAAAATATAGGGCATTTATATACATATCCCTCAATTCCTATGTATTTGCATATCTAACACCTAAAATTTACTTTTTACATTTATCCAACCCAAATCATTCATGTCGTATAAAAAATACCATCATTTTAACTTTTAAAAGGTGAAATACACCTTTTCATGCAAGCATGTATGTAAAAATTAAAGTTTAGGTGTTAGATATATTGAGTGTTATGTACCTCAATTCCTATGTATTTGCATATCTAACACCTAAAATTTACTTTTTACATCTATCCAACCCAAATCATTCATGCGTATATAAAATACCATCATTTTAACTTTTAAAGGTGAAATACACCTTTTCATGCAAGCATTTATGTAAAAATTAAAGTTTAGGTGTTAGATATATTGAGTGTTATGTACCTAAATTTTCCTGAAAATATTAAAAAAATTATAATTTACATTTTAGATTAATAAATATTTTTTTATTGATCTCCTGATTGTTCATTCCATTTGTCATGTTATTATAACATAATGAATATTATTTTCTCTATTTCAAAATAAATAAGCCGGCTCATGAACCAGCTTAATCTCAAGCTTGAACTAGATTATTTAATCAAGCACAAGTTTAAGCCAAGGGTGGCTCGAACTCAACAGGACTAATTAACACTATATATATATATATATAACAAATTAGCTTACATAGAAGCGTCGACCAGCTAAGACGACACTACGAATCTCGCTTCCTGTTGCAACATCCTCGTAACACTCGTACAATATGTCCATGCAAGGATAATAGGAAGCACTATAAGCCGCGTTGAAGTCCTTTTTCCCTTCCTCGGTCAATGAATTGTATACAGAGAGCATCCCCTAAAATTTGTATGGATTAGAATTGAGGTCAATCATCCAATATAACGGTCAAATACTTGTGGCATAGAGCTACCTTAGTTGAGATGGTCTTCGATATAATTCCAGTTATGCCCTCGACGGTATTCTTATAGGCCAATTCCTCATCCATACCTCTTTCAGTATATCGTCTGAATAGAGCCTCCACAATTCCATGCACAGCCCCAAGTAAGATACCTGGAAATACCTGGAATAAGAATATTATGAAAATAATAAAATAAAATAAAATGTCACCTGGCGTTTAGTCTCACCTCGTTCTCCAAAAATGTCGCTCTTATATTCCTGCTCCAAAGTAGTTGCAAATGTAAATGGCGAACCCAAAGCAACTGACCACCCAAGAGCGACATTTGTAGCCCTTCCATCAATATCCTGTTGATAGAAACCACAGCATGTTGATTAGTATCAAAGCTTGTGTTTAATATAAAGGGAAATTTGCATACCTAGCACACAATTCTTATGTAGTAATAAAAACCACGCATAAATTTTCATATTTACATACATAGCGTTTTGGTGGGTTAAACTTATGCATGAATAAGTGTATTTCACTTATAAAAAAAGTAATTATAGTGTTATTTTTATGTGGAATTAAAGATTGGAGCGATATGTTAAACTGTGTGAGATATGTAAATGCATTAGAATTGTGTATGTATGTAAATGCCCCGTAATAAAACTCCACAGCGAAAGACTTTCACAATTCTGCAGGTATCATATGAGTAAACAAATAAAGCAAATTTAACAGAATTTTTTAGAAAAATAAGCCTTTTTGTTATAATACCTGGTGAACTGCAAAACTTGAGTTGATACCTGCACCATTTATCTCCTTTCCTTGAACGTAAAGCCTTCTCACAGAAGGACCCATTCCCTTGGGGCATACAGCGATAACACTAATATTCTTAGGGAAGTCAAGGCCCAGTGACTGTAAATGGCCGAGAAGAAAACCATGTGATAATCCCAGAATGCTGTTCGGTTTCATGTGATAGAAAATCTTTTCATAATTGTCTGCCTGTAAAGAAGCGCAATAATTAACAAATCCAGCTTTAAAATTTATTTGATCAAATTTAACAAATTTAGTTCATCAAAATAGACTGTCCATACATCAAAAGAAATGAAATTTGAAGCATTTGATTACAGATCTAAAAATGGGAACAAAACCTAAATATAGAAGAAGAATAATGCTAAAAAAATAAATAGGCCAAAAGTAGCTATGCATTAAACTCCCTCAGTTTTTAAGAAATGCAGTCTAATTAATTCAACAAAAGGTCATTCATGTCAATGGTCATACTATTAATTGGTCATTTAGAAATAACAATGATTACAAGTTTGCAAAACCGTAGTTCTGACCTGTGCAACATCTGAAATTAATAGCAAAACAAGATCACTGCTTGAAACTGTTTCCCAGATATCACCCAATGTTCCGTTATCTTCACTAAATCCAGCAGCTCGGGCTTCTTCAAAAGATCGAGAACCTCTCCTCAAACCAATTTGGAAAGGAAAAAATATTTGCACCATAAATTTTAAAAGGTTGAATAGGTAGATATGGAATGCCTAAAAAGAAAATTAAATCGCCCAAAAACAGGAAACAAATATAGTGGAAAAGAAAAATGTTTACAGATACCAATATCAAAAAATTTAAATTCCAGGAAAAGAACATGGATGCGAAGCAAAACTAAAGAAATAACTTATTATAGAAATCAAAAAGAATGAAAATGCGAAAAAAGGAGAATGAAAATTATCCTATGGATAGGGTACCCGCTCATGGTAACCCAGAAAGCATAACTTCTATTTGATCAATGAGATAATTATTCAGATTTGTTTTTTAAAGTAGTACAGGTAAGGGTTACTCAACAAAGTTAAGAATTGGCTATTTAGGCATACGAATAATCAAATCCAATAAAATATAGAGTAATGAGGTTGCCAAAATTCAAAGTAAATTGCCATATGAGATGATTATGTTATTGTGTCATCAATTTGATTTGTGTCAATATTATTGTTTCAAAGTTTTATTTTAATTATTTAAATGTCGTTCATTTCACCTTGACAATAATATCTGACCGTGCAATGGCTAGTGAATCCCTCAAGTTTTGTGCTTGAGCAGGACCCTGAAAAACAAGAGAGTTTGAAAATTTTCAGTATTAGTCAGCTAATAAACAATTAAGCAACCAGTGAACAAACAAAAAAACTCAATAAGATGATCTCGCAGGGATGCCATGTACTATAAGGAAAAAAAAAACTGTAAAAAGTATCCAAGGAAAATAAAGGAAGCTGAAGAAATGGACTCAGAGGTAACGTTCAAGGTAGAGCATTAAAGTTGCATAAATTTACCATATATGCGAGCGAAAGGCTTAAATTCATACTTTATAGTTCATTTCTTTTTCTGAAAGCACTTAAAAAGCAAGAGGTCATATGGAAAATAACTAAAAATTGAGGCAGAGAAATAAATATGTTTTTGCGTATCAACAAGATTAAACGGTATATTTTGTTGAATTTATTGTAGAGGCCCTGGGATCGAATTCTAACTACATCAAACATGTTTTTCACCACTAAACATTTCAAGAAAAAATTTGCTAGGGGTAAGATTTTCTGTTTGAGCCTTGGAAAAATAAATGTTAATGATTATTTCAAAAAAAAGCTACTTGATTTATTTTGAGAAAATCATAAACAACGTTATTATTGTGTCATCGTGATGTAACTGAGTTATAACACTTAAAAACAATATTAAGCATTGACCATATGCTTCTCATGTGTCACATTTAATTAGAGATTTATTTATTTTAAAAATTGTGAACAAAAATTGAGCAACCGAGCCCCAAGTGACAATTGTATATTACATAATTTGTATGATACAAACAATCTAAAAGCCTTCCATGTGCAAACTTCACTAACAAAACTTTCATTCCTACCATGAGATCAGAGGCTAAAACCTTCAAAATTGTTCTTCATAGAAATTACGAATAAAAATTTCAAGAAATTATTTTGAAATAGTATCATGAAATATCTTATAGATTGATCCAAAAGTGAAGTGGTTACAAAAAGAATAAGTAAAGGTAAAGCTTTAATCTACATGAGCATCAATTAAGATTTACAAAATTATGGAGATAACAGACTAATTAGGATAATGCATCTTTTAAATAGAATTTTGAAAACACTAGATGTCAGATGATTGGAAAACTGTCATTTTGTTACTAATATTTAAGAGCAAATGTGTTCAAGTTTGTACTAATTATAAAACATCGAACTTATAAGACATACAATAAAGCTATAAAAGAAAGCAACGGAGCAGACTTTAAAAAATTATTGAGGTAATGGAGAAGCAATTTGGTTCCCTGGCCGCAAAATCTATAAAACTCATTTTTATGCTAAAATATTTAATAAAACATTAAGGGAATGAAAATAAAAAATCATATAGTTTTATTGATTTTCATAGCAATTATGACAAATTATCATGATGGTGTGTATCCAAGGAATATTAATGTTATTAAGGATATACAAGACTAGTGTTAGTAGTTACAGAATGACACAAAGCAAGTTTATAGCAATAATCAATTTTGAGTCCGTATCTTTTTTATTAATAATGTATATGATAACAACAAACATTCGTGCAAGGACACGGCATGTGCTTTTTGCAAAAAATATAGTCATAATTAGACAAATACACCAAAATAAGTGAAAAAATTGAATAACGGAAAATGTTTCAAAGGTAAAACATTTAAAATCTGTACATCAAATACCAAGTATATAATGTCTCATTGTATAGGTATAAGATATCAAATTTTATAGGGTAAACGATATTGGATCTGTCACACTAACGAATGGAGCTATAGAGAGTGATCCAATTTATAAAATTCAATTTGGACGGTTAAAATAGATAAGTAAGTCAAGATTAATATAAAATAAAAAGACATCATGAGACAAAAAAGGTAATTAATAATGTTGGAATTAGGTAGCGTTGTTATATAAATATGGTTATTTAATAAAAAAATTGATATCTAAGTTAAGTTTAACGGAAATGAGAATATTAATATGATGTGTGACAAAATTAAAAAAATTAATTAAGTAATGAAGTGGCATTTATTAAAAATAAGATAATTGAAAATAAACTTAGAATAGTTTGAACATGTTTAATAGAGGGCAGAAAACTTATCTTTTAAATAAATAGATCAAATTAATGTCAAAAAAACATGAATTAAAAAGGGTTAATCCAATGTTTGTTCAAAATAATTAGCAAAGAATAAGCTCAACTGATACGAGACTGTAAAGGGGGCAGCTAAAACAACCACTGACGTCTGCTCCAACCCCCTAATGGGCCAGCCTGCCCCCAAAAGGAGGGACCTGCTGCCTACCAAATAAAGGGCAGAAATTTTATCCTTTAAATTAATAGATCAAATTAATGCCAAAAAAACATGAAATAAAAGGGGGCGAATCTAATGTTTGTTCAAAATAATTAGCAAAGAATAAGCTAAATTGACCTGGGACTATAAAGGGGGCGGCTAAAACAACCACTGACGTCTGATCCAGCCCCCTAATGGACCGGACGACCCACATGAGGGACCTGTTGTCTGCCATAATCCCCCCGCCCCAAGCCCCGTCACCACCTCCTTTACATTTCCTTCCTATTCCCCTTCCTTTTTTTATAACTTTCCTTTTTTATTTCTTACCTATTATATGTCCTTCATTTTCTATTTTCTTTCTTATTCTATCCTTACCTATTTTACTTAGTAATTACTATTACTATTACTATTACTATTACTATATATATATATATATATATATATATATAAAATGATGTTTGCTTAGGATAGAGGTTATAGATTTGTTTTCTGAATTCAGAGTCCGCTGCCAGTGTCTTCCCCTTCTGAGGGTTGTATCTGATGACGAAAAGGAGCTCCGACTGTAACTCGTCCAAGATAGAGAGTATCTCCATTTTTCTTCCATTTCCTATTATCATCGATTCCATCCTAAGCTTCCAAATTGCCGTCGCCGCCATCCTATGCTTCTAGGGCCCCAAAACCACGATCCTCCATTTCCAGAGTGTCGATGCCTCCTTCCTATGCTTACAGAGTGTCGTTGCTTGCTTCCTTTGGCTATCGAACTGCCGCAGTCACCCGCCTACACGTCCAGGTTGCCAAAATCACCTTCCAACGCTTCCAGCCAGTTGTAGGCTACCATTCGCACTTCTAGCAGGTCACACACCCACTTTGGCCCTCACAGCTGACCGCAGACACCTCCCTACCATCAGTCAACTTCTCCAGCAGCTCCAAACGGCCCTTCAGCCACTTACAGCATCTATTCAATTATTGTCTCCTGCCTACAACGCCCCATAATGGTCGTTGACTCCCCCGAGCACCTCCCGCCTCATAATGGTCGTTGACTCCTCCGAGCACCTCCAGACGGCGGCCGCCAGCCATCTTCAGGCCTCTCGAGCAGCCTCCCACACCTGCTGCCATCTCTGCCCTCCTTTCCCGCAGCCCGCCGATACATGCAGTTCCCCTTCGAGCCTCAGGCAGCCACCCGCACCTGCGATCAGCCAACACCGCAGCCCCTGCTGCCACACACCTTCCAGCAGCCACCCGCACCTGCTGCTCCATCTGCCAACAGTCACCTGCTACCCCATCCCACGGATACCCTCCTCAGGCCATAGTCGAATATGGTCAATCTTGTCTTCATTGTCTTGTTTTCTTTATTATTTTGAGTACTGATTGTATCATTCGTTATTTGCTTGATAATATTTGACTTTTGTCGTTGTGGGTTGAGTTAACTCTGGTATCATCAACACCATAGCAACATTCAACAAGAATGAAGATAAGATGAAAATACATAATGCCATCTCCAAATAAGTAGGATAAGCCGAATGATTATGATGATGAAAATTATTCTGATCAATGATATTATCCACACGATATATGCCACCCTCATTTTTTTTATTATTGACCTATTTAAAAATACAACAAAATCAATAAAATCTATGTAGAAATGTAAAGTGGGGTCCTAATCCAACATCGACCTCTTCTTTAGCCAATTTTATTTAATTGTCATAAAGGTTGTTTGCTTCCAACCCCACCAAAAATTACCCAATCGATATCATCTAGATGGAGACTAGCATCTCATCTTTTGATCAACTACATAAGCCTGATTTGAAGCTAGATGGGGACTATAAGAAGTAGTAAGTAAATATAAAACAACTAATTGATGCCTTAAATTTATTAAATCATATAAATAGTAAACCCTCTCTAAAATATCCACTCGAAAACAATTGGTCTGCATTAAATAGATGTGTGAGAAATATTTTTTATGCATGTAAAATTTGACATTAGAATGCAATTTATCAATCTCCCCCATGAAATTTGGATGCATCTTCAAGGCACGTATCAACAATCAATCCATGCATGGTTTTACAAATAGCATCATACACTCGTCTCTTGCACATCCAAGAAGAAAGATCAATTCAGGATATTTATGCATGCGCCCATAAATCTTTGGTGAAAAGCTCAAAATTATGCAAAAACCATCAACAATGATAACATAAGCACATGTAACAGTAAATAATAGTTTGATAAAATCAACTTAATTATTTCTTCCAAAAAAAGAAACTAAGAGTAAAGTTGGAATCGCTCTGAGGTAACCTCTTCATCGCTCTCCCAGTGCATCATTGGATGGAGCATTGGATGCTCTCATGGCTAGAAAAACAAAACTTGATGTCTTCACATCTCTATCTACTTTGAGTGCAATTTAGCAAGTAAAATCAGGTGAACAGGCTTCAACTCCCCAAAATAAGAGGATACATCTAAAGGCAAACCAATGGTTCAACAAAAATATTGTTGATGACACAATATGCAAGTGTGTTAAATGAAAAAAAGAGATTCATTTTTCATATGCAGCCTTTTTGAGGTTTGAAATGCTGTTGCTACTCCAAAAGCTCACAATAATGGACATAACTCCCAAACAGCATCATCTGCTATTATTGTTTCATCATATCAGCTGTAGCAGATGATCCAAAGTAGTGGTACTAGTTGTACCTCGACATTTGAAGATTTTTCCACTGCACCTGACTCTTACCTGGTAAAATATGTTCTTCAATTAAAGATTCAGTCTCCATAAATAAAGTTATTCTTGGACTTAAGATTGGCGTGAATCATTTATGATGCCCTATAATTAGGTTTTCGCATCTCTTTCTCAAATACCTACAATCACAAATATCTTTAATGCTAATGGATGTCCACCTTTACCTACACATGAAGGATTTTTTCCTACCTATTTGAAACTATCCTCAAATTTAATTTCATACCTTAAAGTATGTCATCACAAATCCTAACTTCTCAATGGACAATGCAACCTTTTTTTCTCTTACCCGCCTTTCCATCTGAAGTCTAGCTCTCCAGAATAAAAGCAAATCAACCAAAACCTACGTGATGCTAACTTATTCTTAAAATAAAGAATAAAAAAACATTCTCAAATGCAATCACTACATGTTACATCCTTTTAATATTCAACATTTACAAATTTCAGTATTACATTTCTACAAAAAAATCAACTTGCTTATTTGAACATTTATTGCCAACTGTATGAAGCAATGTAATGTTACTTATTAATTATTACGTTTAACATCAATTTATTTAGCCTTTACAAAACTTTCTTATCATAAAACGCTTTAGCAGCTCCATGTTCTGTTAACCACCCATACTCAATCCAAGTAATATCAACATTCTTATACTCAGTGTTCTCTAAAATAAATCTCAAAAACTAAATTTGAAAGCTTTGGGTATCTTTTCATATTCCATTATTATTAATAGACCACTAATAGTTTCATGTATTTCAAAAGTATAATCAACTGGCCCGCTAGCCTCATAAATTTGAAAACAAAAATGCAAAATCCTCTCTAGTTAAGCCAATGCTGAATTAATTACAAGTTTTCAATGATATTTGCAATAAAAATTAGAGGTTGATATTGAGTTAACTTCAATAAGTTTTTCAAAAGTATAATCAAATGACCCACTAGCCTCATAAATTTGAAAACAAAAAATACAAAATCCTTTCTAGTTAAGCCAATGCTGGGTTAATTATAAAGTTTCCATGATATTTGAAATAAAAATTAGGGAATGATATTGAGTTAATTTCAAAAAGTATTTCTTAATGTGAAATCAATTTTTTTATTTTGGTATGATCCAAGTATGAAATCGTCGATTTTGTGTCCAATGTTGGATTAACTACAAATTATCCATGATATTTGCAATAGAAATTAGGGTGTGATATTGAGTTAGTTCAATAAGTCTTTCTTAATGTGAAATCCCTTTTTTTTTTTTTGGTTTGATGCAAGTTCGAGTCTAGCAAGAAATGGTAATTTTTTAGTCAATTTTCAAGCTATATCTAGCCAAGCATATAACATTGTGTGTTTGTGTGTGACGGTATATAAAGACAATCAGTATACAATTTATATTTATATACAAATTTATGTCTAAATATGTGTGCATCCGCACATTTATTTATATCTGCATATAAAGACTAAGTCAATTTTTGAGTCGGTCAATTCAATTTAGAAGAAACCATATTTGACTAACAGCAAATCAGTTCCAAGTTCAAGCCGATCAGATTGTGAATAGAGTGTATTTCAAGCTTCAAGCATTACTATCAGTCTTGAAAACTTTTAATCAAAATCCTATTTTCAGACACACTGGAAGCATAAACATTGCTTCACATAAAAAATTCTACGTAGCTCGTAATAGATGCATAAGCGAATCTGAAACACGCTAAAGAAAAAAAGAAGAATGCTTGAGAAATGGATCCTTACCTGGGAACCCCAACCTATAACACCGATCTGTTTGATTCCCTTGAACGCATCCGGCAGTAAACTAAACAGATCTCTTCCACCTCTAACAATGAACTGAAACAAAAAAAAAAATTAGAAAACGAAACAGAACACAGAAGAACGAGCAGAAAAAGGATTGGTAAGCCGTGTAAGGACCTCTTCATGGCCAGCGAGGTTGACCTTCTCCTTCTTGAAGACCGAGGTCTCGAAGTCGAGAGAGGGAACAGGGTTGCTGATGATCGGGGCTGCCACCATTCGAGCTCCGAGTACGGCGCCTCCACCGCGCACCCCATTTGCAGGCGGATCAACGCAAATCTGTGAGAGCAGACGCCTCGCGGATCTTGATGATACAGCGGCGGAGAAGGAAAAGCCCAAACCGGAGGCTAGGGTTTTAGAGGTCGTCTTCAGGGACCTTACCTGTGAGTGAGATGCAACCGTAGGGTGAAAGGGAGCCGGCGCCGCCATCGGATTGAGGTAGAACAAACCCTGAGAGCGAGAAGGGGGTAATGTAATACACGGTGTAAAGAAGCTTTAATATAAATGGCCACGTGTGTTAGCCTGTTAGGTACTGTTACTCCGACATGACGGTTGGCTCCCTTCGCGGCTGAAAGGAAATGGGTTTATTCCATGCCCTCCAAATTGGAAATTTAAAATATACTGGCCATTTTATTTTGAAAAATTTATATAGATAACACATAATTTATAATTATTTATGTATTTAGCGCCTAAAATTTTATATTAACATTCCTAGCTTCCTACTCATGATGGACAGATATATTCAACTGTTAAAAATTTATTATGATGATAATTTTGATATAACATTAAAAAATTAAATGTTACACCTATAAATATAAAAATTTATGATTAGAATATAGATAACACATAATTTATAATTATTTATGTATTCAGCTCCTAAAATTTTATATTAACATTCCTAGCTTTTAGCATCAGAAACCTACTCATGATGGACAGATATATCTAACTGTTAAAAAATTTATTATGATGATAATTTTGATATAATATTAAAAAATTAAATGTTACGCCTATAAATATAAAAATTTATGATTACACATGTAAATACTTAAAAAATGGAGTTGACACAGTAACTGAAGAGTTATATCATCTTTTCATTGTAAAAGATTCACTATCATTTTTTGTTTCTATCAACTTATTAAATTTTGATAATTGTAGAGCATACATTTTTTGCTATGTTCTCTTGTTGTTGATTATCTTTGAAAGTTAGTGGTATTTTCATTTTATTATTAAGAACAACAAGTAAGTTTTGCACTAAACTTTAAATCATATCAAGATATTTCTTATCATGAATGTTCGCCCCTACATGACATATAATCATGTAGGGGCTCAAATGTTAGGATTTACGTCATGATTAAAAGAACAACATCGGATTCTCAAAATGAAGTTCACCAAGTGAAACTTCGAAGTCTTAATCTATGTCAAACTCGTCAATTGACATCATCCGAACTATTATTGATGGTTTAGTTGAGGTTTATCCTTTGGTTCGTGTTTCATCTTAAATTGGATAGTTCAGATGTTTATAATTGGTTGATCATAACACTTCCAACTCTACAAAAGAAAAGAAGACCCCAAGGGAAAGAAGCTACGTTGCTATAACATTTTTGTCAGCCCTACAAAACAGAGTTAGCACACCTTAGATAACATATATAAAGTAAATCAAAAGTGGCATCCTCCATTTTGTCTTCAACAACCCTGTAAAGCAAATTTAGCATGAAAATTTTTAATTGGTTGATATTTATATTAGTTAGGACAACTCGGTTAAGATGCTCTTGGTTTTCTGTCATCCAGGGGTATCTAGGGGTTGGCAGTTTCCCTGATATACTTAGTTCAGAGTGGTAGTCAAACCAACCCCGGCTGGAAGATTCATGTTAGCACCCATGGGTTGAGTCATCCAGGAGACCTTCGTAAACTAGGGTAGTTGGATTAAAGATGCATTTGATAATCATTGTTTATTAGTGTTTCTTTCAAGTTTTAATGTCTTTTTTAGATTTTAGGATTTGAAAATTTGAGATTTCTTAAGACTTCTTAATCGATTATATTTTGTGATTTTATGTTTTATTTTGGTGATTGAAATGACCCAGCCAAGATCACATAATTATGTTATTTCGGGATCATTGTGGTTTGCAGTTTGATTAGTCAAAGGTGGCTGAAAGGTACTTCGTTAGCAGTCATATGTTGCCTTCTCCAAAGTTCCTTCTTAAACCAGGTTGCGTTTTATGGTTAATGTTTATGTTTTATGATTTTTAAGGTCATTTTATGTTATATCTTTTATATTTAGCATCTCGGCCTCAGTCATCCCTGGTGGGTGTTAATTGTGCTTTTTGTTCTCTCATGTGAAGTCAAAAACTCCTTAACTTCAGGTTACTTGAATTTGAGTTGAGCTAGGTCATGTTGAACTAAATTTAGTTTATGTTGATTTAGATTAATCTGAGTGGGGTCGGGTCTAATCCGAAATGATTTTATGGTCGACTTGAGTTAACTCAGGTTAGGCTAAGTTGCCTCAGGTTGGTTTTGGTTAACACAAGTTCAATAAGATTGACCTCGATTGGGTTGGGTTAGGCTGAAATTTGGGAGGGTTTAATTTAAGATGATTTGGGTTAACCTGAGTTAGGTCAAGTCGACCCCAAGCTTAATTCAAGTTGGTTTGGATAAACCTTAGTTTGTTCGGGTAGATGATACACCTAAAATTTATAGTCTTCATGTACACGTTTTTATACATATTTTTAAAAAAATTGCACTTTAATGAAAGTTATTTCTATGTTTTTCTTTCAGATACAATCAAATGGATGAAATATGGTGAAATGAGTGAAAAGGATCAAAATTGGAGCAAAAATGAACTGTGGCGCTTAAGCGCCCAAGCCCGG
>NW_018225025.1:0-2879 GCF_001263595.1 Phalaenopsis equestris | reverse complement strand
GGTCTTTGCGGTGTATTGCCTTATCCAATAGCTTTCCTTTTTCTTCTCTTGCGTGGTACAGATATTATGAATTGTAAGGCCATACTGTTATTTTGGTCCAATTCTTTCACTAAATTATGACAAGAACCCTCAGTTCTTCTCGAAACTCCCGAACAACATAAAAATTCAAAGTTCAATAGTTATTTTATTTTTATTTTATTTTTTAAATTTTTGATGATGTTCAGGACGGTGATATCAACGGCAATACATGTAAAAACCTTGGTAAACTTATTATGATTGTTAATTGAATCATTTACACCAAATCAAATGTCATTGTGAAATAAGTATTCATCTATATTAACATATAAGTTTAAAAATTTATATATTTGCATGTGTCGCATTCAATTTTATGAAAATTTAATACAAATACAAGTTAAATATTGATGCTTCGTTATCATTATTTGCACGGAAATTTATGATGATAGAGATTACCTACTTAATTTTGAATGAAAATCTAGCAAATATATAAATAAGATATGAATTTAACAAAAAAACAAAATAATTATTATGTGAAAAAAATATCTAAAATGGGAAAATTATATGGGGTTTAATCCAACATAAGTGATTTTCTCTTAAATATTATAGGTTATAAATGAGCATTTCTCTTTAATTGGGGATTCAATATAGTATGTATAAGGATTGTAGAATGAATTCTATGATAGAAGTTGGAGGAGTTTGGAGTTATCTTCAAAAAATCACTTGTGACATGCAGAGTCCGACCCATGTAGGGTCCAATTGCCCCCACAATATTTCTTGAAATATCATTTTGTCCTTCGTTGCACTCACCTCTCCCACATTGGGTTTAGGGGGGCGACAGTTTGCCCCTTCAAGAAAAGAGGTTGATTCCTCCCCTAATGACATATTCAATCATTCTTCGTTCAATAGAGGAGTCAAGATGACGTGAAGTTTAGCATAATCATGTTGTTCAAAACATGTTTATGCCCTATTTGTAATTGTGCCTAATTTCAGGTTTTTCGCGCCGCCACTTACTTAGCATTCATACCATATCATCTGACACCTAAGCGTGGGTATCGTAACGCTTATGCGCCAGAGTGTAGCGCCTAAGCGGTGCTTAGGCAATGCCTACTATTTGTGCTCTCTGGATTTTGGACGAATTTTTGGCATGTTGGGCGCCTAAGCGCTGCTGACCTGGTGCCTAGATTCCAAGCCACAAGTTTCTCCGATTCAATCATTTTAAGTCCTGTTCAATCTCAATTTTTGTTGTAATCTTTAACACACTACATAAACCTTCCTTAAAGTGCACCATAAACATACAAAATGCAAATAATTAAAGGCATTTTATACAAAATTTAAAAACATATCAAAATCCCCCAAACTTGAAGGTTACTTGCCCTCAAGTAACAACAAAATTTTAACATTTGATTTTATAGAACATTTTAGAAATGGGCTTTCATTAGTCACCACATGCAATCAAACTTCCAAAGATACATAAATAATGAGCAAATGCTTCTATTGAATTATTCCTTCACCGTTGATTCATGAAGCTTTTAATTCTTCAAATATTATCTAATCTCATATTTATTTTGAGGGATTTAGTAGATTCTAAGCTAATAAAACTAAATATGTCAAATTTTAAAAGTTCAACCATCTATTAATTTTAATTGAACTGTTATTAATTTATAAAAATCAAAATTACTTTGAATTAAGGAATGTTGCAAACTTCTTAATTTTAAAAGAGACAATCGTGAAACTAATTTTTCCTCGGGCTTCTCCTGAAGCTTCTCCTCAATGTTTCATTCATATATTCATTCTTTCTTTCCTCTAGGATTTACTTTTTTTTAATCCCATATTTTGATAAATAATTCCTTTTTTTCATGCATATTATAGAGGATTACTGTATCTGGATTAACCAATTTTATGATTTCGAATTCCACTAAGTTCTCCATAAATTAAATTACCCCAACATCCCCTTTCCATTTAAGATTTATGAAATACAAATTGTTAGCATAAAACTCAGATTAAGTGGGGGCAATTTTTTTAAGAAGATACACATCTAGTTGCTATTAACTGGACAAATAAATAAATTTTCTTAAAATTAAATATGCTGATTAAATAAGCAATAGTTGAATTTCAAAGATCAATCTAAACATATTTTAGTTTAATTTAAATAGAATTATAAGTAATTTATCGACGTATCTCCTTTTTTTACGTTTTTATGGCCCCAAATTCACCCACATTTTACTGAAGTCAACAACGATCAAATTCTAAGACTTTGTTAACAAATGTACAAATAACTTATAGTGACATAATTCTCCCCCCAAACTTATCACAAATAATTGCATATATAAAATGCATGAAATGATATCACAATGGCATATAAAACCAATACAATCCAACAACTCAACAGCATGTGTAGAAACAGAAATTATTAACAATAACATATAGAACAGTAACAACAAATTAAATGCATAACAATAAAGTTCCACATAATATCAATACAAGTCACATTACACAAATAATATAACATAGCAACAACAAAAATACAATGAATAGCAACAACATTCAACCAAGGCAAAACAGTCAAGAGCACACTAGAAGCAACAATATCAATCACCCCCTTCTTCTTCATTATCATCTTCTTCTTATTCTACTTCCTCCTCCGGGTCTTCCTCTATTGGCCCGCGGGCATTCTCATAAAGTGTATACTTATTGTGTGTAGGAAAAACCACCAGGTTTGGCCCTCCTAACCATTGTTTTCTCTTATACATTTCCAGCTTTGTAGCCTGGAAATCAATAATATAATTGAATTGGCTCTTATTTTGGTAATCCATATGAGACGCATCGGCCATCAAATCATAAACCTCAGTCTAAATGATTGA